>NC_142799.1:20213653-20481665 GCF_049724085.1 Artemia sp. Qi Xiang Cuo
TGTAGAATTTAATCACTCTGATACTTAGATTTTGTCAATTTTATCTGACATATCCGAGGGTAAACTACAACAGCACACTACTGAAATATTCCAACTCTTGCATTTAAACGAAAGAAATTCAAAATGAACTTTGAAAAATCAAGAGAATGTAACTGTGACAAGGTAAACCACAACCAAATACTACTGAAATATTCCAACTCTTGCATTTCAACGAAAGAAATTCGAAATGAACTTTGAAAAATCAAGAAAATGTAACTGTGACAAGGTAAACCACAACCAAACACTACTGAAATATTCCAACTATTGCATTTCAACGAAGGAAATTCAAAATGAACTTTGAAAAATCCATAAAATGTAACTGTGACAAGGTAAACCACAACCAAACACTACTGAAATATTTCAACTTGCATTTCAACGAAAAAAATTCAAGATGACCTTTGAAAAATCAAGAAAATGTAACTCTGACACGGTAAACCGCAACCAAACACTACTGAAATATTCCAACTCTTGCATTTCAACGATAGAGATTCAAAATGAACTTTGAAAAATCAAGAAAATGTAACTGTGACAAGGTAAACCACAACCAAACACTACTGAAATATTCCAACTCTTGCATTTCAACGAAGGAAATTCAAAATGAACTTTGAAAAATCAAGAAAATGTAACTGTGACAAGGTAAACCATAACGAAACACTACTGAAATATTCCAACTCTTGCATTGCAACGAAAGAAATTCAAAATGAACTTTTAAAAATAAAGAAACATTAAATGTGAAAAGGTAAACCACAAAAAAAGACTACTTAAATATTCCAACTCTTGAATTTCAAAAAAATAAATTCAAAATGAACTTTGAACTATTAAGAGAATGTAACAATGACAGGGTAAACTAAAACAACACACTACGGAAATATTCAAACTCTTTCATTTCAACGACAGAAATTCAAAATGAACTTTGAAAAATCAAGAAAATGTAACTGTGACAAGGTAAACTACAACCAAACACTACTGAAATATTCCAACTCTTGCATTTCAACGAAAGAAATTCTAAATGAACTTTGAAAAATCCAGAAAATGTAACTGTGACACGGTAAACCACCACCAAACACTACTGAAATATTCCAACTCTTGCATTTCAACGAAGGAAATTCAAAATGAACTTTGAAAAATCCCGAAATTGTAACTGTGACAAGGTCAACCACAACCAAACACTACTGAAATATTCCAACTCTTGCATTTCAACGAAAGAAATTCATATGAACATTGAAAAATAAAGAAAATGTAACTGTGACATGGTAAACCACAACCAAACACTACTGAAATATTCCAACTCTTGCATTTCAACGAAGGAAATTCAAAATGAACTTTGAAAAATCAAGAAAATGTAACTGTGAGAAAGTAAACCAAAACCAAACACTAATGAAAAACTCCAAATCTTTTATTTCTACGAAAGAAATTCAACATGAACATTGAAAAATCAAGAAAATGTAACTGTTTAAAGTTAAACCACAACCAAACACTACTGAAATATTCCAACTCTTGAGTTTTAACGAAGGAAATTCAAAATGAACCTTAAAAAATAAAGAAGATGTAACTGTGACAATGTAAACAACAACCAAACACTACTGAAATATTCCAACTATTGCATTTCAACGAATGAAGTTCAAAATGAACTTTGAAAAATCAAGAAAATGTAACTGTGACAAGGTGAACCACAACCAAACACTACTGAAATATTCCAACTCTTGCATTTCAACGAAAGAAATTCAAAATGAACTTTGAAAAATCAAGAAAATGTAACTCTGGACAAGGTAAACCACAACCAAACACTACTGAAATATTCCAACTCTTGCATTTAAACGAAAGAAATTAAAAATGAACTTTTATATATCAATAAACTGTAACTGTTACACTTTAAAACACAAACACACACTACTGAAATATTCCAACTCTTGCATTTCAATTAAATAAATTCAAAATGAACTTTGAAAAATCAAGAGAATGTAACTGTGACAAGGTAAAACCACGACAAGACACTACTGAAATATTCCAACTCTTGCATTTCAATGAAATAAATTCGAAATGAACTTTGAAAAATCCAGAAAATGTAACTGTGACAAGGTAAACCACAACGAAACACTACTGAAAAATTCCAACTCTTGCATTTCAACGAAAGAAATTCAAAATGAACTTTGAAAAATAAAGAAAGTGTAACAGTGACAAGGTAAACCACAACAAAACACTACTGAAATATTCCAACTCTTGCATTTCAACGAAAGAAATTCAAAATGATCTTTGAAAAATCAAGAGAATGTAAGTGTGACAAGGTAAACCACAACCAAACACTACTGAAATATTCCAACTCTTACATTTCAAGGAAAGAAATTCAGATGAACTTTGAAAAATCAAGAAAATGTAACTCTGACAAGGTAAACCACAAGCAAACACTACTGAAATATTCCAACTCTTGCATTTCAACAAAAGAAATTCAAAATGAACTTTGAAAAATCAAGAAAGTGTAACTGTGACAAGGTAAACCACAACCAAACACTACTGAAATATACCAACTATTTCATTTCAAAGAAATAAATTAAAAATGAACGTTGAAAAATCAAGATAATGTAACTGTGACAATGTAAACCACAAACAAACACTCCTGAAATATTCCAACTCTTGCATTTCAACGAAAAAAAAATTCAAGAAGAACTTTGAAAAATCAAGTGACTGTAACTGTGACAAGGTAAACGAAAACAACACACAACTGAAATATTCCAACTCTTGAATTTCAACGAAACAAATTCAAAATGAACTTTCAAAAATTAAGAAAATGTAATTGTGACACGGTAAACTACAACGACACACAACTGAAATATTCCAACTCTTGAATTTCAACGAGAGAAATTCAAAATGAACTTTGAAAAATTAAGAAAATGTAACCCTGACAAGGTAAACCACAACCAAACACTACTTAAATATTCCAACTCGTGCATGTCAACGAAAGAACTTCAAAATGAACTTTGAAAAATCAAGAAAATGTAACTGTGACAAGGTGAACCACAACCAAACACTACTGAAATATTCCAACTCTTGCATTTGAAAGAAGTAAAATAGAAATGAACTTTGAAAAAGCAAGAAAATGTAAATCTGACAAGGTAAACCACAACCAAACACTACTGAAATATTCCAACTCTTGCATTTAAACGAAAGAAATTCAAAATAAACTTTGAAAAATCAAGAAAGTGTAACTGTGACAAGGTAAACCACAACCAAACACTACTGAAATATTCCAACTCTTGCTTTTCAAAGAAATAAATTCAAAATGAACTTTGAAAAATCAAGATAAAGTAACTGTGACAAGGGAAACCACAACCAAACACTACTGAAATATTTCAACTTGCATTTCAACGAAAAAAAATCAAGATGACCTTTGAAAAATCAAGAAAATGTAACTCTGACACGGTAAACCGCAACCAAACACTACTGAAATATTCCAACTCTTGCATTTCAACAAAAGAAATTCAAAATGAACTTTGAAAAATCAAGAAAATGTAACTGTGACAAGGTAAACCACAACAGAACACTACTGAAATATTCCAACTCTTGCATTTCAACGAAAGAAATTCAAAATGAACTTTGAAAAATCAAGAGAATGTAACTGTGACAAGGTAAACCACAACCAAACACTACTGAAATATTCCAACTCTTGCATTTCAATGAAAGAAATTCAAAATGAACTTTGAAAAATCAAGAAAATGTAACTGTGAAAAGGTAAACCACAACGAAAAACTACTTAAATATTCAAACTATCGATTTTAAAATAAATAAATTCAAATGAAATTTGAAAAATTAAGAAAATGTAACTGTGACAAGGTAAACCACCACCAAACACTACTGAAATATTCCAACTCTTGCATTTCAACGAAAGAAATTCAAAATGAACTTTGAAAAATTAAGGGAATGTAACTGTGACACGGTAAACTACAACAACACACTACTGAAATATTCCAACTCTTGCATTTAAAAGATAGAAATTCAAAATGAACTTTGAAAATCAAGAAAATGTAACTGTGACAAAGTAAACCACAACCACACACTACTGAAATATTCTAACTCTTGCATTTAAACGAAAGAAATTCGAAATGAACTTTGAAAAATCAAGAAAATGTAACTGTGACACGGTAAACCACAACCAAACACTACTGAAATATTCCAACTATTGCATTTCAACGAAGGAAATTCAAAATGAACTTTGAAAAATCCAAAAAATGTAACTGTGACAAGGTAAACCACAACCAAACACTACTGAAATATTCCAACTTGCATTTCAACGAAAAAAATTCAATATGAACTTTGAAAAATCAAGAAAATGTAACTCTGACACGGTAAACCGCAACCAAACACTACTGAAATATTCCAACTCTTGCATTTCAACAAAAGAAATTCAAAATGAACTTTGAAAAATCAAGAAAATGTAACTGTGACAAGGTAAACCACAACCAAACACTACTGAAATATTCCAACTCTTGCATTTCAACGAAAGAAATTCAAAATGAACTTTGAAAAATCAAGAAAATGTAACTGAGACAAGGTAAAGCACAACGAAACACTACTGACATATTCCAACTCTTGCATTTCAACGAAAGAAATTCAAATGAACTTTGAAAAATTAATAAAATGTAACTGTGACAGGGTAAACTACAACAAAACACTACTAAAATATTCCAACTCTTTCATATAAACTAAAGAAATTCAAAATGAACTTTGAAATATTAAGAGAATGTAACTGTGACAAGGTAAACTACAACAGCACACTACGGAAATATTCAAACTCTTGCATTTCAACGACAGAAATTCAAAATGAACTTTGAAAAATTAAGGAAATGTAACTGTGACAGAGTAAACTACAACCAAACACTACTGAAATATTCTAACTCTTGCATTTCAACGAAAGAAATTCGAAATGAACTTTGAAAAATCCAGAAAATGTAACTGTGACACGGTAAACCACAACCAAACACTACTTAAATACTCCAACTCTTGCCTTTCAACGAATGAGAATTCGAAATGAACTTTGAAAAATCCAGAAAATGTAACTGTGACAAGGTAAACCACAACCAAACACTACTGAAATATTCCAACTCTTGCATTTCAACGAAAGAAATTCTAAATGAACTTTGAAAAATCAAGAAAATGTAACTGTGACACGGTAAACCACAACCAAACACTACTGAAATATTCCAACTCTTGCATTTCAACGAAGGAAATTCAAAATGAACTTTGAAAAATCAAGAAAATGTAACTGTGACAAGGTAAACCATAACGAAACACTAATGAAATATTCCATCTCTTGCATTTCAACGAAAGAAATCCAAAATGAACTTAGAAAAATCAAGAAAATGTAACTGTGACAAGGTAAACCACGACAAAACACTACTAAAATATTCCAACTCTTGCATTTCAATGAAAGAAATTCAAAATAAACTTTGAAAAATCAAGAAAATTTAAGTGTGAAAAGGTAAAACACAACCAAAAACAAATGAAATATTCCAACTCTTGAATTTCAACGAAAGAATTTCAAAATGAACTTTGAAAAATCAAGAAAATGTAACTGTGACAAGGTGAACCACAACCAAACACTACTGAAATATTCCAACTCTTGCATTTCAACGAAAGAAATTCAAAATGAACTTTGAAAAATCAAGAAAATGTAACTCTGGACAAGGTAAACCACAACCAAACACTACTGAAATATTCCAACTCTTGAATTTAAACGAAATAAATTCACAATCAAATTTTAAAAATCAAGAAAGTGTAACTGTGATAAGGTAAACCGCAACCTAACACTAATGAAATATTCCAACTCTTGCTTTTAAACGAAAGAAATTCAAAATGAACTTTGAAAAATCAAGAAAAAGTAACTGTGACAAGGTAAACCACAACCAAACACTACTGAAATATTTTAACTCTTGCATTTCAACGAAAAAAAATTCAAGATGAACTTTGAAAAATCAAGAAAATGTAACTGTGACAAGGTAAACCACAACCAAACACTACTGAAATAGTCCTACTCTTGCATTACAACTAAATAAATACAATATGATCATTTACTTATCAATATACTGTAACTTTGACTAGGTTAACCACAACCAAACACTAGTGAAATATTCCAACTCTTGCATTTCAACGAAATAAATTCAAAATGAACTTTTAAAAATCAAGAAAATGTAACTTTGACAAGTTAAACCATGAAAAGAAACTACTGAAATATTCCATAAATTTAATTAAAACTAAATTTAATAAAAATGAGATTTGAAAAATCAAGAATATGTAACTGTGACAAGGTAAACCACGACCAAACACTACTGAAATATTCCAACTCTTGCATTTCAACGAAAAAAATTCAAAATGAACTTTGAAAAATCACGAAAATGTAACTGTGACAAGGTAAACCACAACCAAACACTACTGAAATATTCCAACTCTTGCATTTCAACGAATTAAATTCAAAATAAACTTTGAAAAATCAAGAAAATGTAAGTGTTACAAGGTGAACCACAAGCAAACACTACTTAAATATTACAACTCTCACATTTAAAGGAATGAAATTCAGATGAACATTGAAAAATAAAGTAAATTTAAATGTGAAAATGTGAACAACTAGGAAACACTAATTAAATAGTCCAAATCTTGCAATTCAACAAAAGAAATTCAAAATGAACTTTGAAAAATCAAGAAAGTGTAACTGTGACAAGGTAAACCACAACCAAACACTACTGAAATATTCCAACTTTTGCTTTTCAACGAAAGAAATTCAAAATGAACATTGAAAAATCAAGAAAAAGTAACTGTGACAATGTAAACCACAACCAAACACTACTGAAATATTCCAACTCTTGCATTTCAACGAAAAAAATTCAAGATGAACTTTGAAAAATTAAGGGAATGTAACTGTGACAAGGTAAACTACAACAACACACTACTGAAATATTCCAACTCTTGCATTTCAACGAAAGAAATTCAAAATGAACTTTGAAAAATTAAGAAAATGTAACCATGACAAGGTAAACCACAACCAAACACTACTGAAATAGTCCAACTCGTGCATTTCAACGAAAGAAGTTCAAAATGAACTTTGAAAAATCAAGAAAATGTAACTGTGACAAGGTGAACCAAAACCAAACACTACTGAAATATTCCAACTCTTGCATTTCAACGAAAGAAGTTAGAAATTAACTTTGAAAAAGAAATAAAATGTAACTCTGACAAGGTAAACCACAACCAAACACTAATGAAATAGTCCAACTCTTTCATTTAAACGAAAGAAATTCAAAATAAACTTTGAAAAATCCAGAAAATGTAACTGTGATAAGGTAAACTACAACCAAACACTTCTGAAATATTCCAACTCTTGCATTTCAGCAAAAAAAATTCAAAATGAACGTTGAAAAATCAAGATAAAGTAACTGTGACAAGGTAAACCACACCCAAACACTGCTGAAATATTCCAACTCTTGCATTTGAACGAAAAAAAATCAAGATGACCTATGAAAAATCAAGAGAATGTAACTGTGACAAGGTAAACCACAACCAAACACTACTGAAATATTCAAACTCTTGCATTTCAACAAAAGAAATTCAAAATGAACTTTGAAAAATCAAGAAAATGTAACTGTGACAAGGTAAACCACAACCGAACACTACTGAAATATTCCAACTCTTGCATTTCAACAAAAGAAATTCAAAATGAACTTTGAAAAATCAAGAGAATGTAACTGTGACAAGGTAAACCACAACCAAACACTACTGAAATATTCCAACTCTTGCATTTCAATGAAAGATATTCAAAATGAGCTTCGCAAAATCAAGAGAATCTAACTGTGACAAGGTAAAGCACAACAAAACACTACTGACATATTCCAACTCTTGCATTTCAACTAAATAAATTCAAATTAACTTTGAAAAATTAAGAAAATGTAACTTTGACAAGGTAAACCACAACCAAACACTACTGAAATATTCCAACTCTTGCATTTCAACAAAAGAAATTCAAAATGAACTTTGAAAAATGAAGGGAATGTAACTGTGACAGGGTAAACTACAACAAAACACTACTGAAATATTCAAACTCTTGCATTTCAACGAAAGAAATTCAAAATGAAATTTGAAAAATCAGGAAAATGTAACTGTGACAAGGTAAACCACAACAAAACACTACAGAAATATTCCAACTCTTGCATTTCAACGAAAGAAATTCGAAATGAACTTTGAAAAATCAAGATAATGTAACTGTGACAAGGTAAATAAAAACAAAACACTACTGAAATATTCCATCTCTTGCCTTTCAACGAATGAAATTCAAACTGAACTTTGAAAAATCCAGAAAATGTAACTGTGACAAGGTAAACCACAACCAAACACTACTGAAATATTCCAAATCTTACATTTCAATGAAAGAAATTCGAAATGAACTTTGAAAAATAAAGAAAATGTAACTGTGACACGGTAAACCACAACCAATCACTACTGAAATATTCCAACTATTGCATTTCAACGAATAAAATTCAAAATGAACAATTAATTTTAAAGAAACTGAAAAAGAGAATAGCAAAACAACACCCAACCACTAATTAAATAGTCCAACAATTTCATTTAAGCGAAATAAATTAAAAAAGAACATTGAAAAATCAGTAAAAATTAAAATTTTCAAGGGAAACCATAGCCATACACTACTGAAATATTCCAACTCTTGCATTTCAACGAAAGAAATTCAAAATAAACTTTGAAAAATCAAGAAAATTTAAGTTTGACAAGGTAAACCACAACCAAACACTACTGAAATATTCCAACTCTTGCATTTCAACGAAAGAAATTCAAATGAACATTTAAAAATCTAGAAAATTTAACTTTTACAAGGTAAAACACAACCTAACAATACAGTAATATTCCAACTCTTGCATTTCAATGAAAGAAATTCAAAATGAACTTTGAAAAATCAATAAAATGTAACTGTGACAAATTAAAACAAAACTAAACACTAATTAAATATTAAAACTCTTTCATTTCAAAGAAATAAATTCAAAATGAACTTTTAAAAATGAAGAAAATGTAACTGTGACAAGGTAAACCACAACCAAACACTACTGAAATATTCCAACTCTTGCATTTCAACAAAAGAAATTCAAAATCAACTTTGAAAAATCAAGAAAATGTAACTGTGACAAGGTAAACTACAACAACACACTACTGAAATATTCCCAACTCTTGCCTTTCAACAAAAGAAATTCAAAATGAACTTTGAAAAATCAAGAAAATGTAACTGTGACAAGGTAAACCACCACCAAACACTAGTGAAATATTCCAACTCTTGCATTTCAAAGAATGAAATTCAAAATGAACTTTGAAAAATCAAGAAAATGTAACTGTGACAAGGTAAACCATAACTAAACACTACTGAAATATTCCAACTCTTGCATTTCAACGAAAGAAATTCAAGATGAACTTTGAAAAATCAAGAAAATGTAACTGTGACAAGGTAAACTACAACAACACACTACTGAAATATTCCAACTCTTGCATTTCAACAAAAGAAATACAAAATGAACTTTGAAAAATCAAGAAAATGTAACAGTGACAAGGTAAACCACACCCAAACACTACTGAAATAGTCCAACTCTTGCATTTCAATGAAAGAAATTCAAAATGAACTTTGAAAAATCAAGAAAATGTAACTGTGACAAGGTAAACCAAACACTACTTAAATATTCCAACTCTTTCATTTAAAATAAAGAAAAAATAAATTAAATTATACTTATATTTAAACTTTAACTGATAAAATGAAAACAACAACCAAACTCTACTTAAATATTCCAACTCTTGCATTTCAAATAATTAAATTAAAAATGAACTATGAAAAATCAAGAAAATGTAACTGTGACAAGGTAAACCACAACCAAACACTACTGAAACATTCCAACTCTTGCATTTCAACGAAGGAAATTCAAAATGAACTTTGAAAAATCAGACCTTTGGAGGGGGAGGGGCCGGGGGGAGGGGGTCGTTCTGTGTCTCAATGCACAAAAAAAGTATAAAAAATGGGGGAGGGAAGGGGAGGGGAGGAGGAGGAGGAGGGAGGAGGAGGAGGAGGAGGAGGGGTGGAGGAGTAGGGGAGGGGAAGGAGAGGAGGAGGGAGGAGATGGAGGGAGAGGGGCTCCTTTGGGGGGCCAAAGTGGGGAGGGGCCCTTTGGGCCCCGGGGGGGGGGGTCTGGGGGAACCTTGAGGGCCGGGGGGCCCTTTGGGAGCCCAGTGGACCTTTGAGGACCGGTGGCTTCCTTCGGGGTTGGGGTAGAGGGATTGGAACCCTTTGGGGTTGGGGTAGGAGGATCGGAACCCTTTGGGTTGTGGTAGAGGACCTTACGACACTGTTAAAATCGAACTTGTGTATCATAACGACCACAGAGTTTTAGCCTCAAATTCTCTTCTATAATCATCTTTTAGAATGTCTCTAACTTTTTTGCGGAAATAATTCCATAAAATGGTTAAAACGGTTTCGCCCAAATAATCTCTAAACGTAATTTTAGCGTGTTCCTTTTGTTTAGCATCCCTATGCTTTCACATTTGAAATTACAAAAGAAACCCTTTCGCGCGCTAAGATCAAAACATTTGGTCGGAAACGATTCTTCTGGAAGAATTCCAAATTAATTCCCTTTCGTGAATCAATTCTCTTTAGAACAACAAATTAATTCCCCTTTCATGTCAATCAATCAATCACGACATCATCTGTCATGTGTGATCTAAACTTTGCCCGGAGACATTTCTCTTGGTAGAACTCCAGACATTAATTAACTTGACGTCATCTGTCAGACATTAATTAACCTTGCCTGGAAACAATTTGATTAATGACTCAATAATCCATGAAAGTGACAGAGTTCCTGTTTTTTCATTTTCACTGACAAAGACCTTAAATGTGACAAAGTTCCTGTTTTTACATTCTCACTGACAAAATCCATAAAACACACATAACCATCCAAGAAAACAGACATAAGTATGACAAAATTCCTGTTTTTTCATTCTCACTGACAACAAACAAACATAAATGTGACAAAGTTCCTGTTTTTCAAATTCTCACTGACAAAAACCATAAATCATCCATAACCATCCATGAAAAACATCAAATAAATTGACCAACACATATAACCATCCATGAAAACATCCATAAAAAGGAGACTTTCTGGTAATTTAATCACAATGCATGCCCGTTATATACAAAATCTCAAGGGTGAATTGTTATGTAACGGGGAAAACCATATGTATCCGACTCGCTGATTGGCTGAGAAGGAGGATGTATCCGACTCGCTGATTGGCTGAGAAGGAAACACGTGATCTAACTGTTTCCGGGAAACTCATAACATTTGCCTAGAGCAACAACATGAAGGAAGTGTCATTGACCTGCTCCCATTAGACTCAATAATCCATTAAAGTGAGAAAGTTCCTGTTTTTACATTCTCACTGACAAAAACAATAAAAACAGAAATAAATGTGAGAAAGTTTCTGTTTTTCAAATTCTCACTGACAAAAACCATAAATCATCCATAACCATCCATGAAAAACATCAAATAAATTGACCAACACACATAACCATCCATGAAAACAGACATAAATGTGACAAAATTCCTGTTTTTACAAGTGAGAAAAATACTGTTTTTTCATTCTCACTGACAAAAACCATAAATCATCCATAACCATCCATGAAAAACATCAAATAAATTGACCAACACACATAACCGTCCATGAAAACAGACATAAATGTGAGAAAATTCCTGGTTTTTCAAGTGAGAAAATTCCTGTTTTTTCATTCTCACTGACAAGAACCATAAAAACATGCACAAATTATGTAAAAAAGTTGTAGGTGGCAGCAGGGTGTTATCGTCGCGCTGGTACCCCCCTTTCTACTAGCACATTAGGGGGGGGGGGGTAAAGCATAGCTGGTCAGCATACAAAATGTGTTAGGTACAATTATTCTCCTGCATATTATTGAGTAAGAATTGTTTTCTGAGTTCAAACTGTCCAAATAATTTACCCCCCCTCCTTATGTGCAAATATATAGCGCAAATTTATGTATTTAATTATATATTTTCCATATATTTTGTCACTTGTCTTTGTCTTGTCTCACGCTAAGCTGAAAGAAACTAACGAAGAAACCGGTTTGTTCTCGAGCTTTACACAGCGTAAACTTAAGTGAGTGGCGTATAATACATAAGTATCAAAATTACTTCTCCCTACGGAAAATAGAAAAACAAAACTCAAATAAAATTCTCAAATTTTCCTGATTTTCCATGGGGGGGGGGGATTTTCAGCGGGGGTGGGTGGTATTTCTAGGGTTTTTTCCCTCGAGGGAGGAGGGGTATTTTCCGGGAGGCGTGTTTTCCACGGGGGGTATTTTCGTGGGGGGGGTCACCGGGTGGGTGGGTTTTCTAAACACCTAGAACCATTGTTTACGTACCGTATAGTATTTGTTATTGGGAAGTATGAATAAGTTTTTCGGCGGGGGGGATTTCTGCTGGTGGAATTTTCCACGGGGATAATTTTCCATGGGGAGGGAAGTTTCCAGAGGGAAATTTTCTAGAATTCCTATACGAAATTCTTGTGTCTTGCTTTCTCATTGCCTAGTCAATTTTACGTATGGAGATGGTAATCGTCAATCTTATGGTAATCAATTTTACGTATGGGTAATCGTCCACGGTAAATTTTCACCAGGATTGAATTGTCTAGAGAATAAATCTTTGGGGAGGAGGGATTTTTCAGTGGAGGAGTAGCCAGATTTCTTGGTATTATTTAAAAAAAAAAACTATCAGAAATTTAATAAAAAACAAGATTTTTCAACTGAAAGTAAGGAGCAACATTAAAACTTAAAACGAACAGAAATTATTCCATATATGAAAGGGGCTGTCCCCTAACCAACACCCCGCTCCTTACGCTAAGGATTGCCTCTTTGTCACAACTCTACTTTTTAAAGTAATCAAAAGTTTTAGCGTAAAGAGCGGGGCTTTGATGAGGGGACAGCCCCTTTCATATATGGAATAATTTCTGTTCGTTTTAAGTTTTAATGTTGCTCCTTACTTTCATTTGAAAAAGCTTGTTTTTTTATATTTACTATATGAAAGAACTACCTGTATTCTAGGTCAATCCATAGAGTTATCTTTTATCATTCTTATACCAATCATTATGGATAAATAAATATATAAAAATACCAGTTAGGGTTAGTTCTTTTCTAGAATATTAAACATTACCAGATGCAAGAATACTTAGTATTTTGAACTCAGGAACTAAGACAAAATTATAACTCGTAATGCCGTCTGAAAAAAGGTAAATCCAAAATTTAGCAATGTTGAGAATTTTTTAACCAGGTACGTAAGCAAGCCCTCAGGCCCAGCCCTCTGAAAACCTAATTTTCCCGAACTTCTTAAAACTCCTTATTTCAAATTACTAAATAAAATTTGTTTGTTTTCTAAAAAAAAGTGGAGGTCCCTTTTCGGGGCCCTCTACACTCGAAAAGATTTCCTACATTGTGTCAGATTTAAACTAATAATTTTCTAATAAGAAAAAGAATAGACTATCAGTTCGAACTTGTTTCAACTTTAGGTAAGACGCATATTACATACATGTTTTATTAATATTTTCAATACAATATTTGACTTTCGAGTTCTAGAAAATTAATTACGCGTTATTTGAGGTACCCTTCATGCATCCCTTAATCCCAGAATGGAAGGACATCTATGCCGCAGCTCATTTCCGGGATGATTGGAGGCTGTTAACGGACGCCCTGTGTGCCTCTGGAGGTACAGGAGGAGCTAAGGTCTAAGGTAAGGTATTTGAGGTACCCGTTGAAGCAACTTTAAATCAATCAATATCAATAAGCTATATAAAAAAAGTTGTTTTGGTATAATTAGGGCTATAATGGAAGAACGATACTTGTTAAGAATCCAGAAACACGCGAGAAATGTAGTTTCGTTAATGCTAATGAAATAAAACAAAATAGGATGAAAAGAGCAAATTTGGGCTATATATTTGCACATTAGGGGGGTGGGTGGGGGTAAAGCATAGCATATATTAAATACGTAACCTGACCTAGGTACCTTTTTTGCCCCTTCAACCCCAAAAACTAAAGTTTAAATCTTTGTCACGGAGTGAGCAACACCTCACAAGGTAGCAGACAAGGTAGCAAAAACCTGTTTATCATTAGGATTTCATTAGATTCTCGATGTAGTCTTCTCGCGTGTTTCTGGATTCTTAACAAGTACCGGAAGAACAGTTTAGATGGTAAGGTCACGTTTTAAAGGCAATATATTTCCAAAAATCGTATTTTTTGGCCATCCAGAAAGGTTCAATTTTTTTTGTCAAACAATAAAATTTGTTAAAGTCAATTTGAATAAGTCTATTCTGAATGCATTTAAGGTTTTTATGGAAGGGATGATTGCTTAACTTTAAAAGAGGCTCAGTCTTTCTACCTGAAAAAGACTATGTCAATATTAAACAAACAAAAATTAATTAGAAAAAGCTTTTTCCACAAAATAAGTTTTTCAAGAAAAAGTAAAGAACTCTGTTAAACCAAAATGAAAAAAAATAGAATCAAATAATCTACCAAGAATACAACTACCACAAATCAATATAAATAAATAAACGAAACCATAAACAAATAGAAATTAAAATAAATAACAGAGCCAAACTTAAAACGAGCAGAAATTAATATGAGTAGTGTTCTAAACCCCATATTTTATAAAAGCCAGAATATAATTTGTCCTTTAGTGAAAAAAATAATTTTAAATGTTTTCAATTTTATAGCTTTTCAGTCTTCAAAAATTAATTAAGATTCTAAGGAATAAATATCAGCATATGTATATTAAACTGACAATGCACGTTTTTTTTCAGTAAATTCATTTGAATTTTCTCATTTTTGAATTTGTTTGTGATATAATGCACAAGTACCATTATATCTTACCCACAGCTATTGACTATACAAGAAAATACTACAGGAAACAAGCCAAACGGGTATTTGCAATGGATAAAATGGATTGCAAAGCGTGATTTCTTATTGCGTTTACAATATTTAAACTGTTGTTCTTTGAGTTTTAAGGGGGAAACAGGTACCTAGATTAGGTTGCGTATTTAATATATGCTATGATTTACCACTCCCCCCCCCCCTAATGTGCAAATATATAGCCCAGATTTGTTTCTAGATTATTATATTTTCATCCTATTTTATTTCATTAGCATTAACCAAGCTTGTCTTCTTTCGCGGGTAAGATATAATGCATAAGAACCCAATAATCTAAAATAAAGTGGCAAGAAAAAACTTAAAAAATGACAGTTTATTCAGATAATTCACAAAAAGACGATTACTTTTTCGGCTGATTTTTGTTACTGAAATAAAAATCCATTCCACGCTGATTGCCCACTCCCTTCTTTTGTTGGTTTTTATAAAAACTAGAGGGGTTAACCCTTCCAAGTTGGCGACTCCATTCGGGAGCAATCACCATTGGTTTTGGATAGCCAGTATCAACAAAATCATTACCAGTTAAGGTCCACGGCGTATGAACTTTTCCATTCTTTATTGGGGCTAATTCAGGCACCCATAGACGAACAAATTCTCCGTCAGGATCATAATCAAGTCCTTGTTTAATCATATTAAATTTTCTATTTTCTCTTGGATCGTTGCCAATTCCAGCAGCGTAGTTCCAATTTCCATAGTTACTACACACGTCATGATCAATTAATTGAGATTCAAACCATTCAGCACCTAGTCGCCAGTCAATGCCGAGGTCCTTGACAAGAAAAGAAGCAACGTTTTGTCGACCTCGATTACTCATCCAGCCAGTTAATGCAAGTTCACGCATATTAGCATCAACAAAAGGGACCCCTGTTCTACCATCCTTCCACAGATCAAACTTTTTCATATCCCGTTTCCACTCAATATGTTTACCCATTATACCTGAGGGGTAGAACATTTTATCGCCGTATTTTAATGCAACGTAACGGAAATAATCACGCCAAATCAGTTCAAAAATCACCCAATAAGTGGATTGATTAGAAACACGTTTGTCCTCATATTTTTTCACTTCACCATACACAAATCTGGGCGAAAGACATCCTGCACTAAGCCAGGCGCTGAATTTTGTCGAATAATCATCCCCAATCATTCCATTTCTTGTTTCTTTATACTTAGCCACTTTATCACTTTCCCATAAGAAGTAATTAACCCGTTTTAGAGCAGAAGTTTCACCCCCTTTCCAAGGGAAGGCACTTTTTGGATGGGGAATGAAATCACTAATTCCTAAATCTTTGGAAGAAGGGACATCGCCCAAATCAATATTAACATTCGGGAATGGTTTTAATGTGTCAGGCATCTTAACTGTGGAGCGCACTTCACTCTGAGCTTCTACTGATTTACGAAAACCGGTATACGTATCCGGTACGTGTGAGACTTTGAAGGGTATATCTTCTTTGTTATATAAAGTAGCATTCCAAATTGTGTGCACTTCAACATTTTCAGCTTTACAAATTTTCTTCAATGCCTTTTCCACATCAATCTCTTCTTTCGTTATTTCTTCTTGAAACACGAGAAATAATTTGTGATCATTTTTAAGCATTTTGAATAAATCCTGAATCACATTCTCAGGTGTTTCTTTCTTAATTAACAAATTTGAATTTCTTGCCAGAAGATTTGACCTTAAATCACACACAGATTCAAGCAAGAATTTAGCCCTTTGTGGTCCTGTTTTGGGAAATCCGAAATGCCATGTATCTTGGAAGTGTCTAGGGTCGAAACAGTATAAGGGGAGGATAAGGTCACAGTTGAGGTGAGACCACTGTAAACAATAATTGTCATGGACCCTCAAATCATTGCGAAAAAGATATATGGCTAATCTTTTAGCCATAGTTTTGACACATGCAAATCCTATTGTCCACTTTATCTCACTAAATCCACTGATGAACTAATTAACTTACTTGAGAATGTTATAGAACAACAATAGTTACGTAATTGCCCTTAATACCACCTAGCATTCAGTTTGACAGATGGCAGTGTAGATTCAGCTTGGATTTCATAGATAGTATTTAGAAATATA
The DNA here is from genome assembly GCF_049724085.1 of Artemia sp. Qi Xiang Cuo. Taxonomy (NCBI): domain Eukaryota; kingdom Metazoa; phylum Arthropoda; class Branchiopoda; order Anostraca; family Artemiidae; genus Artemia; species Artemia sp. Qi Xiang Cuo. Next base: position 20,230,771 of record NC_142799.1, read on the forward strand.
GACTAGGTTCTTGTTAATTATTCAGAAACACTCAAGATTTTTGATCTGTGAAAACCGGTCTTTTAGCCACAAATACAAATGACAGGTGACATAATGCATTGGACTTATATAATTTGGGCTATATATTTGCACATTAGAGGGGGAAGGTAAAGTATAGCGGGTCTGCATGCAAAATGTGTTAGCTATAATTATTCTGCACATTATGAAGTAAGAATTATTTTCTAACTTCGCGATGTTCAAATACTTTATCCCCCCCCCTAATGTGCAAATATATACCCCAAATAATATGTCCAGTGCATTCTGTCTAACTAAATAAGTCCTGTGGGTATGAAATATGAAACCGATTTTTACAGATTCTTGAGCGTGTTCGAGTAATGAACAAGTACCATAGAATATGCTTTTAGGTATATTTACCCTCTGAAGGAAGCGTTTTTGGAACAAGCCTGTGGCTGTAACTTGCACCATAACGACTAGATACTTGTTTCATTAGTCTCAAATCTAGCCATTCACCGATCCATAAATATGGTATTGCCAAATACTTTTTCTTAGAAAAGGATCTAAACTTGTTTAAAAATGGGAAAACTTCTTATTTCAAAGATTTCCAAGTATTTTTATCTAAAAAACTATATACCAAATTTCAAAATTTCAATTTTGTAAACGAATAAAACTAAATCTCAGCTAAGTAGTGATAGGGAAATTTTCAACTATTGTTGACACTTCAAAACTACAGGAGAGCAGAAAAATAACATAACAAAACTCTTGCACGGATCATAAAACATAAATATTATTAGCCTGAACGCTTACTTGTTAGGAATGAAGTATCAGCAGCTGCCTAAAGTAAACTCCCCTATTGTATTGAATGAATTTAAAAAAAAGGCAACACGATAAAAGTTATTCTCCGTGATCACGGAGATCACGGAGAATAACATAGTTTTATTTTTGAAAATAAAATAAAATGGTTTCTATGCATTGTTATTGATTTCCATAATAATGGTTAAACTCCCAAGTGGGGCATGACTGAATGAGCACTTAAAATAATACTGAACTTCAAAAATAAAACGTTTAAGTGTTAATATAGATTCAACAAAAAGATTGGGCTTCCCATACAATTGTGCCTACAAAAATTTGAAGTCGTAGCCACCTTCTCCGAAAAAAACAAAAAAACAAATCCAGCGTACATAGCTGCACGTAAGCCTATTCTTTTTTTTAATTCCATAAGGATGTTAATTAAGTTTTGAATGCTAATGAAGTAACCTTAATTATTAAACAGAAAATACTTGTTATTTCAAAACAAAAGCGTTTTTGGCTAAAAAATGCTCAGTATAGACATGAGCTAAACTAAGTATTTCCTTCTCTTAAAAACCTTATATTTTATTCACTAGTTTTATATTAAAAAAAATTCTGGAAACTTACAATAAGAGATGTTTATCAGACGTATTTTCAAAGAATTAGCCTTAGATGATAATTTTGAACAAGAAAAATGGTTACATGTACCGTTTGAATTGTAATCATTAAGGTATCTAAACCACAATTCATTTTTAAAAAAAAATAGAATTAATGTTGTTTTTCTGGAACTTTTATTCTTTCCGTGTTTGAAAATCAAACGAACATAAAATGGATTTCGAATAAAGTCTTAGAAATGTCATTTTAAAGATGCTATTCAAGTCCACGTGAGGCATGCAGCTACTTGTAAAGGATTTTTTTTTGCCTGCATGATACTCAGAAATGAATTTTGCTATTAAAGGATCAGCTTCAACAATCAAAAAGATGCTATATACTTGAATTGTGTTTAGTCCCTTACAGGATGCAGCGTCTAGGCATCGCTGTGATGTACACATTTTTTTTTTAATAAAGCCAGTTATAACTATAATTTTTCAGACTAAGCTTGGTAGCCTACAGTTGTAAACCCTGCACACTCTATTTACTGGTTTAACTCCATTTTCTATATTCTATTTGGTTCTCAAAGCACCTAGTAATTTTATGTTTCTTCAAAGGTAACACACCCTTTCTCCTGGCACATAGAAACAGTTAGAAAATAGAGCTTTTGATATAAAATTCATTTTGCCCAATCCTTAATACATAAGAAATTTTCCTCCTACAAATAAGTGCGAAATTAAATTGCGCTTTCTTTCTCTGACAACAAGATAGTGTAAACAAGCCTCTGCAGCATACGCTGATTTGATGATGCTGATTTGAGAATGACTTAGAATTCTAAAGTTATACGGAAACTAGACTTTACAAAAATTCAACATATTTAACGCTACTAATTTAGTAACGTTTAATTTAAAAAAAATAATCTTAAATAACGAACCTGACTCAAAATACCCCCAAAAAGCTGCTATTGTAATTTGGACTTGAAAGCCCAAACATTGTTTTGTTCTAAAATTTAGAACGCTTTCTATTGAAAAATACACGTTTCACTTGTAAGTTCTTAAAAAAGAAACTGGAGGCTATTTTTCTTTAAGTGAAAATTTTCCTGTTGTACTTTTAATATATTTAAAATCAATTTCATATCACCAACGAATTTAGCTGAATATCCGAGAAAACCTTATTCTTAACATGCTATGAAAAGGGCTGTATCCAGTTTGACCCTCCCCTCCCTCTAAATATTTCCCTTAACGCTAGACAAGTGGCCTTAAACGCTAGACAAAGTGCACGGAAGGAAAACTCCTTCATTCTTTTGGTACTCTCCCCACCACCCCCCCAAAAAAAAAATCTTGGAATTGCATAACGGTCACTTAAAAAGCGATCATATTCCCAATACATCTGTACAGACACATGTTTTTTTTCGTTTGGAGGGACGGAAGGAGAGCGGTCAAAACTACTTGAAAATACATGGAAACCATGAGATTTCGATTGGAGGTGGCCCCTCTCTGAACAGGTAACATCATCTCTATGATCAAATATATTTAACTTCACAAACCCAATTGTTCTGAGGTTCAACATTGTCCCTCTGCTCGTATAGTTTTTTTTTGTAATCTTATAATAGCATAATAAAACTAAGGTCCCAAAAGCGCTGAATTTTTACATGGGGATCCCCAAAACCCTTTGTATTACCACTATAGTCAAGTGAAAAAGAAATCCTAAAATAACTCAATACGTTATTTGGAAGTTTCTCTACTGATTGAATTTCATAGTTCGTTCAGATGCATGGGGAAACCGATGAGAAAAACTGTTCAGATAATAGATGCAAATTTTTTCCTAAAAACCACAGATAAAACCCACCTGTACGCGCCAAGTGTTTCTTGCCAAGTATCTTCCTCTGTCGTGTTAGTTCCACACAGACCATTACTTCAGGTGGATAAAAACTAATGGTTCAGGATAAGAACCACCAAATATCGAACTTTCGCGTGCTTAAAGTTGGCATGCTTTCCGCTTTCAAAAATGCTTGCTCGTTTTTGCTCAGACACACGAAGAACCTATCGGTACCATATGGAAACTGAAAAAAAATTCCTAGCCCAAAAATCAATCGATTTTCTCATGATATCAATCGGTTTTTGAGCGTTCCCCCATGCGTGTTAGCGAGCTATCAGCAAGGAATCTCCGATCGAACAAATTTTAGGGACTGGAATTCGGATGTATACCACGTTTTTAGTGATCAAACCCATAAGAACGACGGCTCTTGAGAAATGGTTGGGTCATACATAACAAGAAAAAAAAAATCCCGTAATAAATAATTTTTTGTATTTTGATCCAGAGCAATAGCTAGAAAACTGTTAGTGACTGTATTTTAGATAAGAGGAATCCCCAGGGTATCTTCAAAAGAAAATACAGCTTGATTTGAGATTAATGGAACCGACAAAACGAAACTACCCACCATTTCCTTTTTAATTTGACTAGGCTAGTGAGCATATGCTGTTTGTTTCAGGTACATGCCCAGGATAAGATTTTATTTTGTACCCCCCCCCTCCCCCAAGTTCTGGATACCACCCTGACAACTAAATATTGTTTTACTAATGTTGGAGGCAAGGTGGTGTGCTTTTGCGCCATAGGTCTAAAGCCGTTTTTTTGGTTTTTAATTTGAAGACACCATCCCAACAAATATAGATTTCAGACTTGTACCAACACTTCAGACGTTGTACTTCTGTAATACAATATGAAAGTGAAAAGAAAGCAAGGTTATATATCATCATAAATTCACATTTGATTGTGAATTGTAATTATAGTACATTTCATGGCCCTGTTAGCTATGAGATTTGCCTGCTCCTTCTTTTTAAGAAGATTATGTGTAATAGAATTTACTTTACACGGATAGACAGGGAGTATTATGGTAAGGTAAAGAATACAGTATTTAACTCTACAGTCCCTACCAATGGTGCTGATCTCTGTTTCATGGCCCCTTGGCCATGACGTGCCCCCTTCCTGTTTACTTTCCACAGATTTCTCTAGATACCCAATTAGGACTGGGTCAACTATGGCTAAACATAGAGTCATGCCAGTGACCCCAATTCCAAACCAAATAACCAGCAGCACCAGGTCTTGAACCGCTTCCCTCACAGACCAAGGATTTTAAAATCCCTACAAAGGAGTAAAGCCTTCCTGTATGTTTACCCTCTCAGAAACCATCATCAAGGTCAGAAATTTGAAAAAATCCTGCCTCCTAGGAGTTCAAAGATCTGGTCCTACATGACCGTGGCATCATTTTCAAATTTTCTTAGTGGAATATGCCCTTAAAACCAATATTTGATCAGAAGGAGATTGAGAGGATAATTTTACCTCCATGAACACTATAATTTGAGCTTTCTTTATTTTGAATTCATCAATCAATACATCAGAGCCAAAAACACCTTACATTTATTTAAAAACCATGAAACTTCCCATAATATTCTAATTTGAATTTGGACTTTGACCTAAGTTAAATGCTGCAGTAACAAGAATCTATACAAGAAACCATAAAAATTCCCATAATGTATTCTGATTCTGAATTTAGACTTTGACCTAAGTTAATATTATGCAGTAACAAGAATCTATATATATTTTTTTGTCTTTATTTTCTCATAGTTGGTACAAAACTATGCTGCAGCTTCTTCAGCTTTGGTTGTTCGGGTGTAGATCTGCTGAGCAGAATGTTTCACCACACACCTGATCAAACCCTTTGCAGCCATATCTTCTAAAGCGTGGCGGGCCAAAGAGCCTCTGATCTTCATTCTTTCAGAGACAATAGCAGGTGTGATCAGCTTGTACGAAGGGACTTCTTTCAAAAGTTTATCATAGGTAGACTGGTCAAAGAGGACAAGATTGTTGAGTTTGTCCCTGACTTTTCCTTTAGACCACTTCTTCTTCTTGGCCTTGCCACCTCCTCCCTCCTTCTTCTTTGCTGGTGCTGATTTAGATGGGGTCTTGGAAGACTTGGTATCCTTTTTGGGCGCCATCTATAAATATAAAACATATTTTAAAAACAATTGAAAGCACAATGACCCAACCAAGAACATGGTACCCTCATTTACACACAAAATGTATAACTAACAATGGAATTTGCATTCAAACCCTGAGAGGTTTGTGTTCCATTCATACCTTTTACATCTTCACACATTAAAGAAAAAGCCAAATGCACAGCATATTATTTTAAATCGGTTCTAGGCATTTAACCCCTTCTGAAAAATACCACCCCCCATGGAAAGTAAGGCTTTCCAAATTGAGAATTTTATTTTGTTAATTTCTGTAGGGGGACAGAATTTTGGTATTAAGCGCCACACACTCAAGTTTACACTGTGTAAAATTCGAAAACACGCCGTATTTTTTCGTTAGTTTCTTTGTTACTTTAGAAATAAATTTGGGCTATAAATTTGCATATTAGGGGGGGGGGGGGGGGGTAAATTATAGCGGATCTGCAAGCAAAATGTGTTTGGTACAATTATTCTGAATATTATATAGATAGATAAATAAGTGCATTTTAAAGCAAAATATACAGCCATGAGCACTGTAAATAACATAAATGAATATAGTGAAGGAGGGGGGGTGTTTAACCCCCGACAAATACGCTCCCCCCCCCTCCCCTGTGGAAAATAATATTTCTAAATTTGAAACTTTTATTTTTTATTTGAGTTTTTTTTAGTTTTGTTGAAAAGTGCTAAGGAACGGGAAAAAGAGGAATTTACACACCAGAAATAACCAACATATTCAAAATTGTTTGTTTTTACTGACAAAAGTGTTGTCAACTTCTGAGTTTGTTTTTCTTATCTTCCAAGTCACCACTACTACAAATCACCATTAACAAATAAATGAAACCCAGAACTAACAGAAATTACAATAGATAGCCTAGTCAAAGTCAAAACGAGCAGAAATTAAATGGAGTATGGCTGACAACACCCATGTCATCTTCAGACGAGAAAACAATTTGCACTTTACTAATTTAATATACATATTCTGATATCTATTCCTTATAGCTTTAATATTTCTTTATTTGTTGAAGTCAAAAAAGTGAAAACATTTAAAACATATTTTGTTTTCAGTAAAGTGCATATTATGTTCTGGTGTTGAGGAGGTGTGGGGATTATCAGCCCTACTAATGCTAATTGTTGCTATTTTGAGTTTGAATAGGTTATTTATTGTAATTTCTGTTCGTTTTTGGTTCAATTCATTTATTTATGGTGATTTGTGGTAGTTTTTACACTTCAAAAACTATTTTAATTTATTTCTGCTCATTTTTGGCTTAACGAGCCTGTTTACTATTCTTTGACAAACTTGTTTAGTGGAAAAACTTTTTTATATTAATTTCCATTCCTTTTTTATTGACATAATCTTTTTCATATAAAAAATATTTTATATCTTTATTTTTGTCTATTATACTAAATAGTTTTAACTTTGAAGATTATTTGACTTCATTTCTGCACATTTTCTTTACTCGGTGTTGCCTCCACCTCAAGACCTTGCTCTTTACGTTAAAGTTCTCTCTCCATGAAAAGATCTGATACTTGTGTATTATATGCCAATGACGCAAGATTATGATGTGTAAAACTCGAGAACAAACTGGTTTCTTTGTCACTTTAGAAACAAATTTGGGCTATAAATTTGCACATTAGGGGGGGGGGGGTAAAGAAGGTACAATTATTCTGCATATTATGAAGTAAGAATCGTTTACTGACTTCTAACTATCCAAATACTTTAACCCTTCCCCTTACATGCAAATATATAGCCCAAATATTATATATTTCCCATATATTCTGTCACTAAACTCCTTCCCCCTACAAAAAAACTCAAATAAAATTCTGAAATTTTGAAAGCCTTCTTTTCCACAAGGGGGGGGGGGGGTATTTACCAGGGGGTAAAGTATTTGGACAGTTCAGAAAAACAATTCTTTATAGGTATATGCCATTCATAGTATTAAGTAGTATTATTAGGTTAATGTAGTGTTTCATTCAAGGGTTTTATGATGATCGCTCATCAAAGCTTATGTTATTTGTGCCTTTCATTATGTGATTTTACTGTGTTCATAGCTGTATATTTGGCTTTAAAATACACTTATCTATCTATCTAATATGCCAAATATTTGGTGGCCGGCGTTTACCCCCCCCCCCCTCCGTGGAAAATAAGGCTTTCCAAATTTGAGAATTTTATTTCCATAGGGGAGAGTTTGCTACTTGTGTATTATGTGCCACTCACTCAAGTTTACATTCTGCATAAGAGGCAATGGGCCGCCCCATCCTCAGTCCCTTAATATTTATGCTAATATTTTAGAACTATATAAAACATTCATTTTTCAAATTAATGGGCCTTGTGTTTCAGGAGTTGTTCTTATAGTTTTGGAGCTAAAGTCAAACTTATGTGTAAAAAGCAAGGTATTTAGGAAAGGGCAGTAGATATTAAGCACAGGGTTGGTTACTCCTCATATAAAGAATGATTTTTGGTTTATTTCAGTTTTAATGCTGCTCCTTGGATTCAGTTGTAAAAACTAGTTGTTTATATTCAATTTCCAATTGTTTTTTCAAATATTGCCAAGAAACACGCTTCCACTCTGTATAAAATATCCCTCCACAGCCATGCAAAATTCCCCATATAATTTTTTCCTTGCTGAAGATGCTCTACAGACAACTCTCTCTTGAAAATTCTCCTATTTCCATTTAAAAAAAACTTATTTTTATTGAATTTAATTTTTTCTTAAATCATGCCATAAAAAAAACTCCAAGGGAAAATTTAGACCGATTTCCCCCTTGCTCTGTGATGGAATGAAAAGTTGCTCCAGGAAAGAATTTCTACCTTGAAAATTCTTGCCCTTACAGAAAAATCCTCAAAGAAGACATTAAAAAGAAATTTCATTGGAGAAAAGCACAGAAAGCTAAGTTTTAATCTCTAGAATTGATTTTTTTAACTGAAAGTAAAGAGCAACATTATAACTTGAAGCGAACAGAAATTGTTCCATATATGAAAGGGGCTGTCCCCTCCTCAACACTCTATGCTAAATTTCGACTCTGTAGCAACTCTATATTTTAAAATAATAAAAACTTAAGTGTAACAAGCAAGGCGTTGAGGAGGGTACAGCCCCTTTCATATCCAGAATAATTTCTGTTTGTTTTAAGTTTTAATGTTGCTCCTTACTTTCGCTTAAAAAACCGTTTTTTTTAAATTTAATTTCTGAACGTTTTTCAACTAATGCAGGCTCGAATTTGGCTCACTGTACATAAAAAAATAAATAAATAAAAAAATTGCATGTTCATTTTGGCAGATTTATTCCGTATATGAAGGGTTGCCTCTTCCTTAATAGCTTGATCTTTACGCTAAAGCTGTTAGCACTTTAAAAAAGCTCCCTATTCTAATTAAATGGCCCCCGTGTTTCAGTTAGTAAACAGTCAAACTTTAGTGTAAAGGGTAAGGTATTGAGGAGGGGCAGCCCTTCATATATGGAATAATTTCTGTTTGTTTTTTAAATAATGCCGGTGAATCTGGCTGACCCTCTATGAAACAGAACCCTCCCCCTCACGGAAAACTCCTCCATGGAAATTTTATCCAACATAAAGTGCACCCACCCCTGTCAAATTCCCTTCAGACAATTCCATCTTTGCTGAGAATTCCCTCTGTAAAATTACTTGCGGATGATTCAGCCTAAAAATTATCCTTTGTATTTTCATTTGAATAAGACTTAAATCTCTAATCGGTTTCTTGATCACTCCAGAAATGCCCCCTCCCGTGAAAATTATTTCCCAGAAAATAGCCCCTGGATAATTCCCCCAGAACATCTCTACATGAAAAATTTGGCAAAAAAAAATAAAAAAAAAAAAAAATCATACAGTAATTCTTTCAAATCCCCCAGTGTAACATTTCCCCTAGAATATCACACTCCCTCCCCATGGAACATTCTATTCATAAAAATCTATCCCAAGAACACCCCCCCCCCAAAAAAAAGATGTTTATACTTCCCAATAACAAATACTACATGTAAACAACAGGCGAATTTCATAACTTACAGGCCTCTCCCCACAGACTGTGGGGGTCATTTTACACATAAAGAAATACTTATTTGATCTTTCAACTATACTGAACAAAATACCTACCTCAAAATTTTATCCATTAATTTTGGGAGGAAAATGAGCATGGGAGGGGCCCAGTTGCTCTCCAATCTTTTGGTCACTTAAAAAGGGCACTAGAACCTTTTAATATATGTTCGAATGAGCCCTCTCCCAATGTTTTAGGACCACTTGGTCAATACGATCACCCCTTGGGAGAAAAACAACAAATAAACACGCCTCCATGATTTTTCTTCTGGCAAAAAATATAAAATTCCACCATTTTGCAGAGGAGCTTGAAACCTCTATGGTAGGGTTCTTTGATATACTGAATCTGATGATGTGATTTTCATTAAGATTTTTTGACTATGAAGGGGCTTCCATTCCAATTCTTTTGATATATCTACTGATGTAAAATTTCCATTTTTTAGAGTTTTGGTTAGTTTTGAGCTGGCTAGCTCCTTACAATTCTTCACCACACACTGTTTTATAAGACTGGTTGTATAGGTCATATCTAAATTGTGTACATTTGTCACCAATAAAATGTTATGTTTGATCTCCAAGTTTTTCTTAGAACATTATTGGTCATTTTAGGATTAACATAAAAAAAATATATTAATGATAGCAAGACCATACCAGGAAGCAGGATTAGGGGATTGACCCCCTCCCCCCCAATGTTTCTCCAACACAGAAAGACGTATTAAAAGATGCGTAAATACAGTTTTAATATGTTTTAACGGTTTCTTATTGCACCCCCCCCAACAGAATCCTGGATGCAGCCTTGAATGGTAGTAAAACTAAAATAAACAACCTCAAGGTCTTTTTTATATACACATCAAAGTGAAGAGAAGTTTAGGTTGGGAATGAAAAATTTAGCTGTTGTAAATGAGTTTATTTACTTGGGGTTTAGGTTAGCAAAGGAGGGTCTGCATGTAGAATTAGTTAAAAAAAAAAAAAAAAAAAAAAAAAAAAAAAAAAAAAAAAAAAAAAAGAACAGGGTAATAGAAATGGGTACAAGTAGCCCCTTCAGGTCAGTAGGTCTTGGAGATAGAAAGATATATTGATATATTTTAAGTGAGAGGTTCAATAACTTAGTCATTAAAGGTGATTTGAGAATTTTGTTGTTAAGAAGTAGGAGGTTTGTAAAAATGCTGAAGTATTGCAAAAGAAGGGTAAGTATAGAAAAGCATAGGTTAATGAGGAAAGCATTGGTAGAGTCTTTGTTAGACAGAAGAATTTGTTTGAGGATGAGGCAGATTAAGGCAATTTTGGATTTGTGTGGAATGTTGGGTAAATGGAATATAGTACTGGGTAGGGGTTAGCAAGTAGGAGAGGTATACAAACAGGTATATTCTATTTTAGTTGACCAGGAAATTCAGAATTCATGGTGCCAGATGAGAACATCTGACTATCTTGCTTGGTATTCTAGGGTAAAATAGGCATGGAGAGAGGAGGCATGTTTTAAAGCTGTGCTATCTAGGAATCTATCACCAGATGCATGTGCTGAATCTAGTTCCTGTGATTCAGCCATTTGGAGGGGGGGAAAATCACATCACTGAGTTTCAGCAGTCATTGCAAGGCAAGCTTTGTCAGCAGCTACATCTGCCACAGCTCTCCAGATTTTCAGTAGCAAGTCTTTAGTTTCAAGAAAATGGATTCATCCATACAATGCCTTCCCAAGGCCAGAACAAAATTTGCACTTTACTGAAAAAATACAAATGAATGTGCATTGTCAGTTTAATATACATATACTGATATTTAGTAATCTAAATGTTAATCTTATTTGATTTATTAAAGTTATAAAACCAAAAAAATTTATATTTTTTTCAGTAAAGTGCAAATTATGTTCTGGCCTTGGGAAGGTATAGGGGTTTTAAGCCCAACTTACGTTAATTTCTGCTTGTTTTGGGTTTCATTTATTTATTGATGCTGATTTGTGGTGGTTTCACGCTTGATAGATTATTTGATTTTATTTTTGCTCATTTTTTGTTTAATGGAGTTCTTTACTTTTTTTTGAAAAACTTATTCGGTGGAAAGTTTTTTTTTAATTAATAACATTCAATATCCAAACTTTTCATTATAACATCATTTGTTGTGAACTTTTCATTCTCAGTTGGTAATAATTCACACGTATATGACTCTGGAACTGAAAGTGAATTCTTGTGAAAAAGATACCAGGGTAAGATGTAAGATAAGGATAAATCAAATCAATTATAGATGAAAGAATTCAAACCTGCAAAAAATCTCAAAGATGTATGCTGAAAAATTTGTAGATATACAATATCAATATTTGGTCTGATATATAGATATATCAATATTGCCCAACACTACAGCCCAGTAAAAACCAAAGCTTTAAAACATGGAATTTTGATAACAATAGATACATCAAATGAATTGGCTTTTATGCCGACTCAAGATGTATAAAATTCATCAGGTTACATGCACTCATCAAAATCTACAAGCCTGAAAAACTAAAAAGTCAAAGCATCTTAATAAAAATCACACCATCAGATTTGGCATGTCAGAAAATCATACTGTACTAGCTTTTGTCTGCAAAAATGTAAAATTTTGTAATCTTTGCCAAAAGAAAGATCATGGATCTGAGTTTATTAGTTTTTTTCCCTTCCTTTTTTTTTTGCAAGGGTGATCATATTGAACCAATGGTCATAGAAGACTGGGAAAGGGCTTGCTTGAATGGAAATAACAGTTCTAGATCTCTACTTTATGACCAAAACGATTCGAGGGTAACTAGATTCCCTCTCCATCCTGTGCTCCTTTTCCCCAAGGTCATCTAATCAAAAATTTGAGACAGCCATTTTGATCAGCATAGTTGAAAGTCAAGTAATCATGCCTCTGGGGATGACACAACCCTGTAAGTCCCTGGGGAAACTGTTGTAACTTTTGAAATTTGTCCTGTGTTTACATATAGAATTTATTATTGGGAAGTAAAGACATTTTTTGGGGAGGGTGATTTTTCTGCAGGAGGGGGGTTCCAATGGGAGCATTTACCATGGAGAGGTAAGTTTACAGGGATGAACTTTCAAAGGGAATATACTTGGGGGAATTTACCAGAATTCTTATACAAAATTCATTTTATTTTACCTATTTTCTTTTTCCAATTCAACATTTGAAGATATTCTGGGAAAATAGCCAGGTACAATTTCCAAAGGAGTGTAAGTTGTGTGGTAGATATTGCCATGGTGGGGAGGGGGTTGATTTTCCACAGGAGAGATTCTTCATGGGGGAACGTGGGACAAACCTTCCATTGAGACATTGGGAGGGTAGAATTTTCAGGAAAAACTTTCTGCAGAGGAAAGATTTCCAGCATGATTTGAAAAACAATTAGGAATTAAAATGAAAACAAGTGTTTATTTTCAAACAAAAATAGGCTAAAAATAATTTTCCTGGCAAAATTGTCTGAATAGGTTTTTTTTTATGGAGAATTTTTAGCAGTGACAGAATTGTCTGGGAGAAGGAGGATCTTACGCGGGAGAAACTTTCCAAGGAGGACTTTTCTTGGGGGGGGGGGGGGGCCCCAGATTGTCAATGGCAAGAAAATGTGTATTTTCTGGTGTTACTTGAAAAACGATCAAAAATTAAATAAAAAACAAATTTTTCAACTAAAAGTAATGAGCAGCATTAAAACAAACAGAAATGATCCCATATACAACAGTGGATCCCATCCTCAATACTTCACTCTTTACATTAATTTTCACTTTTTGTACCAATTATTTAAAAACAACTGAAACACAAGAGCTGTTTAATTAGTCAGGAGATTTTTCAAAATACAAAAAAAACTTTGACACAAAGAGCAAAGTATTAAGGAGGGGTTTTTCCCTTATATATGGCAAAATTTATGCTCTTTAAATTTTAATGATGCTCCTTGTTTTCAGTTGAAAAAATGATTTTTTTATTTAATCACTGAAAGGCTGAACCAATTCTCAGGAGAAAATATTGACATATTGCTGATTTGAATAGCCAAAAATAGCCAATAGTGTATTTTTCTTTATCCTGAACCCAAGTAGTCCCAAACCAGGGTTTATGTAGGATAATGTTCATTCATATAATGGAAGTTTTTTTATTTTGTTCAAATTTGGAAAAAAAGGTGCAAAATAATCTTTAATTGCAAATTTTGTGATTGAATTTTGCCAAACCTTTAAGTTAGTCTGAGCAAAAAACATCACCAGAAATATTGAAATTGCTATATTGAATGCAAAAATATTGATATATTGTTTAGTCAAAATATCACCAAAAACTAACTTTTACCTTTATGGTACTCATTTTTCACTTTACTAAAATGTAAAAAAGTGGAGGGGGGGGGCATCAGTTTTTATATATCTGTTGGAAAGCTAATTTGTTGTTTTTTCACTTTTTTCAGTGGGATAATTTGCATTTTCAATAAAAATATTCTAAAAAGTATTTTTTATTTCTAGATGGGGCATCCCTATCCTTCCCCAAAAGGGTTGCCCATGGTTATTCTAAATTTTTCACCCTTTTATCTATATTTAAAGAAAAACTTTCCATTAAAGAATGCATTTTTAAAATCTATTTTCATTGGAAAACAAAAAGATTGCTTTACTCCCCTTGAGTATTGATAAATATATTATTCTGCCATGCTCTATATTATTGTTAATAAATTCAATTTAACTATCATATTGGAAAACTTGTTCTGTACTAATTACAGTTACAGAACAGATAAAGACAATTCTTATAAGGGGCTGTCCTCTCCTCAACACCTCACTCTTTACGCTAAAGTTTGACTCTTTTTCACAACTATTTTTTAAAAGAATAAAAAACTTTAGTGTAAAGAGCAAGGCATTGAGGAGAGGACAGCCCCTTTTATATATGGAATAATTTATGCTTGTTTTAAGTTTTAATGTTGCTCCCTACTTTCAGTTACAAAATCTTGTTTTTTTATTTAACTTCTGAATATTTTAAAATTAATGCAGGTTTTGATTTTGGTTCACCATACATGAATAATTAAAACAAAATTTGCATATTAATTTTACTTTTTTTTGGCTAAGTTGAAAGTTGTTTAATTTTATTTATGAATGTTTTTATTAGTAATAAATATTGGCTACATAACTTACAAATTATCTTACATAATAAACTTCTATATTTGTATATTTTTATTAGATATATTAGGGGGGTTTGCCCCCCAGTCAATACCTTGCTCTTTATGCTAAAATTCAAATTTTTTTTCCAATTCTTTAAGAATGACCCCATAATCACAAAGGCCATTAATTAGAATAAATAGCTCTTATGAAAGTACAAAAACTTTAGCACAAAGAGCAAGGTATTGACTAGGGGGCAAACCCAATCAGATATGTAATTGTTACTGTTTGTTTTTTTATTTAATTTCTGGCTGTTTTTTTTTTAAATAATGCTGGGAAATCTGGTGCCCTCTTCATAGCAATACCCCTTCCCCCATGAAAACGTCCTCCCACATAACCCCTGATCCATCCCCCCACTACCAGAAAGAATTCCCCCTGAGAACACCTTTATACTTCTCAATAACCAATACTATATGTACATACTGGGCATAGTTTGTAACTTGCTGCCCTTCCCTGGGACTGTGGGGGATTAAGTCATCCTCAAAGACATAGTTATTGTAGTTTTTGACTATGCTACACAAAATGGCTATCTCAAAATTTTGAATGGGTGACTTTGGGTAAAAATGAGCATATGAGGGGGTCTAGTTGCCCTCCATTTTTTGGTCACTTAAAAAGGGCACTAGATTTTTTAATTTCCACTTGAATGAGCCCTCCTACAATAATCTAGGACCAATGGGTTAATACAATTACCCCTGAAAAAAAAGAAGCAATTTTTTCTTCTGGCAAAAATTACAAAATTCCATATTTTTGCAGATGACCTCTACAGCAGGTTTCTCTGATATGCTGAATCTGATGGTGTGATTTTCATTAAGGATCTATGACTTTTAGGGGAGGTTTTCCCTTTTTTTCAAAAATGAGACAAATTTTTTGGAGTTTTTGTTACTATTGAGCTGGGTCAGTCCTTACTCAGTTTGCAACCACCCACTTTACTAATCCCAGAGGGAGTAATTTGTCACCATAAATTCAAAATGTGGTCTCAGCTTTGACAAGCAATAAAAAAGGAAAAATTATATTTGATATTTGTGATCTATAGAACAAACATCAAGAAATAAAAGTTATATTTTTAAAATCAGTAGTCAATCAGCTTTCTGTTGATATGTAAAAAAACACCTGAGACACTGAAAGGACGTATACATCAAAATAGGCTAATTGGTATTTCTGAAAAGAGGTTCTTGGAGGTAAATCAATAAACTCATAATTTCAAGTGTTTAATCTAAAATAACTTTATAAATAACTACAAGCCCGTATTTTAGCACTAAGATCTTACATCTTTCTGTAAAGATTATTGTTTTTTAACTTATCTTTGTTCTAAGATCTCACATCTCACTGATGTTAGCAAAAAGTGTGAAGACCACCACTGTTCTGCCATATAGAACAATGATGAGAGAACTTTGATGATCTACTCATCATTGTTCCCAGACTGATCAGAGCAGAATGATGAGACATTTGCACAAAAATGACCAAAGATGTAAGATCTTAGCACATTGATGAGGGAAAAAATGCCCCTTATATTGATGCATAACTTAGATTCTTTGCTAGTCATTGGTATATACAATTCTTCTCAATCCCTTATTGGTAACAAGATGTGAGGGTTTTAGTTTTACATAATGTTTCTCAATCAGATACTGGTCTTTCACCCTAGATCTACTGCTTCAATGAAGTACAACAAAAACTAAATTTCAGGTTAAAAATGTAAACAAAAATGACGAAAATAGTGGGACTTGACACATTCTGATTGGCTGTAATTGAAAATCCTAGTCATTGAATTCTGGCCATACACATGTCTAGACATGGGATTATAGCTAGACAAGCTTGTGAATGCTGCCTAACCATATTGAGGTATAGTTTAGATTTTTAGCTTATTCATTGATATATACAATTCTTCTCAATTTTTCTTAGGTAACAAGGTGTGAGGGTTTTACATAATTTTGCTTAATTGGATACTGGTTTTTTACCCTATATGGCTGTGTAAGCTTCAGCTTGACCAATTTAATGAATTAGGCTAGTTTTCATTTTAGGTGTCCTTGGTACTTTAAGCTAGATGAAGAAATCCAACTTTGGTCAATATATACCAAATCATATTATTGAGTTTCAAATAAAGTGAATACACCATTCGATGCATTTTTTATGCTGATAACAAATATAATAAGCATTTCTATTGGAAATGAATTTCAGCCCCCTCCCTATATAGGCTATACCTAACCAAACCCAACCCGGAATTGCCAGATCTCAGGGGGGGGGGGCACAAATACATTTCCGATAGAAATGCTTATTATATTCCTAATCAGCATAAAAAAGGCATTGAATGGTGTATTCACTTTAGTCCTAACTCGATGACATGATTTGGTATATATTGACCCCAACTTCTTTGAATCCTAATGGTTGCTTTTATTAAGATAGGCAGAACCACCCGCGGTAAAGTTCTACAAAATCATATTATTGAGTTAGGACAAAAGTGAATACACCATTCAATGCCTTTTTTATGCTGATTACGAATATAATAATCATTTCTATCGGAAATGAATTTCAGCCCCCCACCTATATATGCCAGTTCAGGGTTAGGTATAGCCTATATAGGGGGGGGGGGCTGAAATTCATTTCCGATAGAAATGCTTATCATATTCGTAATCAGCATAAAAAAAGACAACGAATGGTGTATTCACTTTATTCCTAACTCAATAATATGATTTCGTAGAACTTTACCCCACCATCCTGCTGAAAATCGACTACAGATTCATATCTGAAAATTTCATTCTGCTACCTTAACCAACAAGTTTTGCAACTTTGGACTATAAATACAAGTAGACAAGCCAAATTTTCACACAAACCTTTTAGACAATGGGCTTCTAAAACTCTATCCCCTATCCCTTTAGCTTGGTAATATAACATATTATTTACGGCAAATATTAAAAATTACCTTCCAAAAGCTCGAGACTCCGGAACCTTTCTTTGGTTAGCGAAGAAAAGATTATGATGCCGAAGGTTTACAGATAATAGTGGAATTTCATATGATATCTGTTAATCGTAGATTTTCGTCTTATTCGACATTTGTTCAAGAAATAGATGTATTTGCTGAATTTATTTGTTGTGGAGGAATGTCCAATGTTGTTGGATAGTGCGATATATAAGACTTAAGCGATTCATAGTTCTTTTTCCGATTTTTTTTTTACGGGAGACAGTTTATATTGATTTGGAGGGATACAGGCCCAACCATGACTAGTAAGCGCAAGGAAATTTATAAATACGAAGCCCCATGGACTGTTTACAGCATGAACTGGTCTGTGAGGCCAGATAAAAGATTTAGGTATGCTATATCAAACACCAATATCTTTATTGGAGGATAGTCTAGGGTAGTATGTTGCTTTTCTTTTAGGTTTTGTATGCTCAGATCTTTTTTTTCAGGATGAGCAAGGTGTTAGAATATTGGTGTTAATGTATTGGGTAAGATACCCAGTAGTTGGCCAGCTAATTCACTCCTTAATATTTAAATAATTGCAAAATATGTATCATACCTTCTAGAATAAATAGCCTTAATGTTCAAATAGGGATAAAATCCTTTTAATAGCCTAGACAGTGATAACTTTCACAAACAGTGTTAAATTTCACAAAAATACTAGATATTTTGGTCACATATACAGTGACCATCATCAAAAATATACAAATTAAAATAAAACTAAATATTGTTTAATAATCTAATTCTTTTCAAAGCAAAAGCAGAAGCAAGTCTCTTTGACCTTCTTGGATTGGTGAATTTGCAGATGACACAATAATTTAGCTAGAATGAAAGTGAATAGGCTACATCATTTGATGCCTTTTTTATGCTCTTTCATAATTCAATAATCACTTCTGTTGCAAATTGTATCTGGATCCCTTAAAAAGCCCCCAAATGTATTTTATATGAATTATGAAAGAGCATAAAAAAGTATCAAATGAAGTTTTCACTTTCATCCTAGCTAAATTATATGGTCCACTGAGAAGTTACCATGAAATTTGGCCACCCCCACCACTCTAATGTGCAAATATATACCCTGAATTGTTGACAACAAAGTTTTGAATTACAAAATTTAGTCTATTTCTGTCAACAGTATTTGAAAACTTGAAACATTAGGAAAAGGGTTTATATTTGTGTTGCCCAATAAATGAGGTGTGAGATGTTATAAATAAATATTTTTGGAATATATTACTCTTGAACAACTTATTTATAAACTAGTGATATGTTTTTAACAACTTTTCAATAACTTAACTACTGTTGATAACTTTGTTGTGTGGTTACAAAAATGAAATACCTTTGGGTATGATGCAATTTGCAACAGAAGCAATTATTGAATTATGAAAAAGCTTAAAAAAGGCATCAAATGATGTTTTCACTTTCATCCTAGCTAAATTATTGTGCCATGTGCAAATTTACCCTTGGATCTGGTTCATTAGTGTTAAATGAACTAACACTTGGACAGAGGTTAAATTGAGCTTTACTCTATCAGATTTTAATAAATTATTGTAGATAGAGTTCAAACCAAATTCACCCATGTCACAATTTAAAGCTATATTGCAGAATAAAATTTTCTTAATTTCAAGAGTTTTGCTAATTTTTCAGACCATTTTATTTTGTTCCATAATGTCTCTTCAATTTCTAGGGACCAAGGTTAAAGCAAAATTTTCGCAAAACTCTTGAAATTACGAAAATTTTATTCAGGAATATAGCTTTAAATTGTGACATGGGTGAATTTGGTTTGAACTCTATCTATGATAATTTATTAAAATCTGATAGAGTAAAGTTCAATTCACCCAATATAATTAACCTCTGTCTCAGTATTAGTTCATTCAACGCTAATGAACCGGATCCAAGAAGGTCAAAGAGACTAGCTTCTGCTTTTGCTTTGAAAAGAATTAGATTATTAAACAATACATAGTTTTATTTTGTATATAAACTACTGTTAATTGTTTTAGTTTAAACTTTTAATTGTTTTAGTTTAGTTTTACTACTGATGATGGTCACTGCATATGTGATCAAAATATCTAGTATTTTTGTGAAATTTATCACTGTTTGTGAAAGTTTTCACTGTCTATTAAAAGGATTTCATCCCCATTTGAACTTTTATTTATTGAAGAGGTAACTTTTTCTAAAGTCATATGTTAAAAAAACCCAGATGTTTTCCAAGATTGTAGTCAGCCAATACCTAATTGTCTTGTCCTATCCATCAGCCAATCACAATTATCTAACCCTGTCTATGATTAGGAGACTATTTTTCAATCAGAATATCTGTCCAAGATTAGGTACTAGCTGAATACCTAAGATTAGAGTACCTAAAAAGAGTACTTAGGTACTCTTCAGAAGGATATTAAATTTGCAGCTACAACATAATTTAGCTAGGATTAAAGTGAATATATTACTTAATGCCTTTTTATGCATGTCCATAATTCAGTAATTTCTTCTGGGAGAAATTCAATTTTGTGCCATTAAAGAGCTAAAAAGGCTCAAAACAGTCCATAGTCACCACAAGTTTAAAAACAGGTTTATAAAAAAAAGGCTATTGAGAAAAATGGCATTTGTCGCTGATTTGGGAATACAGTAGTGATTATTATTTTCCTTAGTCTTAATAGTAAAATATTATTTTGAAAACAGATATGCAAGAATTTTTAAAAAGAGCTACAGATCCTTCAAATAACATCAATTTTGATAAGTTCATTTCAAGGGATCTCTAGCTCTTTTCAAAAATTCCTACAAATTTTTTTTCACAATAACATTTTATTCACTTTCATCAGAGCTAAATGATATTGTCAGTTACAAATTCACTGTAAACTTATTGTATGGAAATTTCATTATATTTGGCCTATAATATTCAGGGTATATATTTAATCATGGGGGGTTAAGTTGGCAAACATTTAGCATAGTGGCTCTCCACAAGGAAATATTCTTGAACAAAACTTAAATCTTCCTCAAATTATTGCATTTGTGTTTTCAAAACCAACAGCTGAAGAAGAGTAGGCTCAAAGCAAAATTCAGTGCTTTTAAAATGTTTAAAGTAATTAGCCATTTGAAAAATAAATACCACTCAGTTTAGTATATTAGGGAAGAAAGTTATAAAAAAGATAGGAATACTAGTGAAAATGCTTTAGGTAAATAGAGAGGGAAAGGGGCTTGAACAAGAAATATTTGAGTGACAACCAATTTCTGAGAGTACCTCAGGTAGAGATTTGATGGTTGCTGTGGATGAAGACCTCAAATTCAACTGCCACACCTGTGCTTCAGTAGCATGGGCTAACCAGACTCTTGGTATCATCAAGTACACAACCACTAGTAGATCCCCAGCAATATTGACTAAACTCTATAAAAGCTTTGTTAGACCTAGATTGGAATATAGAATGTGCATCACCACATAAAAAAAAATAAAAAATTGTATGTTCATTTTGGCAGATTTATTCCGTATATGAAGGGTTGCCTCTTCCTTAATACCTTGATCTTTACGCTAAAGCTGTTAGCACATCTAAAAAAGTTCCCTATTCTAATTAAACGGCCCCAGTGTTTCAGTTTTAGTAAACAGTCAAACTTTAGCGTAAAGGGTAAGGTATTGAGGAGGGGCAGCCCTTCATATATGGAATAATTTCTGTTTGTTTTTCAAATAATGCCGGTGAATCTGGCTGACCTTCTATGAAACAGAACCCTCCCCCTCACGGAAAACTCCTCCATGGAAATTTTATCCAACATAAAGTGCACCCACCCCTGTCAAATTCCCTTCAGACAATTCCATCTTTGCTGAGAATTCCCTCTGTAAAATTACTTGCGGATGATTCAGCCTAAAAATTATCCTTCGTATTTTCATTTGAATAAGACTTAAATCTCTAATCGGTTTCTTGATCACTCCAGAAATGCCCCCTCCCGTGAAAATTATTTCCCATAAAATATCCCCTGGATAATTCCCCCAGAACATCTCTAAATTAAAAATTTGGCAAAAAATAATTAAGACAAAAAAAAAAAAAAAAATCATACAGTAATTCTTTCAAATCCCCCCGTGTAACATTTCCCCTAGAATATCACACTCCCTCCCCATGGAACATTCTATTCATAAAAATCTATCCCAAGAAC
The DNA here is from genome assembly GCF_049724085.1 of Artemia sp. Qi Xiang Cuo. Taxonomy (NCBI): domain Eukaryota; kingdom Metazoa; phylum Arthropoda; class Branchiopoda; order Anostraca; family Artemiidae; genus Artemia; species Artemia sp. Qi Xiang Cuo. The sequence continues at coordinate 20,252,409 of NC_142799.1, forward strand.
ACCCCCCCCCCAAAAAAAAGATGTTTATACTTCCCAATAACAAATACTACATGTAAAGAACAGGCAAATTTTATAACTTACAGGCCTCTCCCCGCGGACTGTGGGGGGTTATTTTACACCTAAAGAAATAATTATTTGATCTTTCTACTATACTGAACAAATTACCTATCTCAAAATTTTATCCAATAATTTTGGGAGGAAAATGAGCATGGGAGGGGCCCAGTTGCTCTCCAATCTTTTGGTCACTTAAAAAGGGCACTAGAACCTTTTAATATATGTTCGAATGAGCCCTCTCCCAATGTTTTAGGACCACTTGGTCAATACGATCACTCCTGGGATAAAAACAACAAATAAACACGCCTCCATGATTTTTCTTCTGGCAAAAAATATAAAATTCCACCATTTTGCAGAGGAGCTTGAAACCTCTATGGTAGGGTTCTTTGATATACTGAATCTGATGATGTGATTTTCATCAAGATTTTTTGACTATGAAGGGGCTTCCATTCCAATTCTTTTGATATATCTACTGGTATCGAAATTCCGTTTTTTAGAGTTTTGGTTAGTATTGAGCTGGCTAGCTCCTTACAATTCTTCACCACAAACTGTTTTATAAGACTGGTTGTATAGGTCATATCTAAATTGTGTACATTTGTCACCAATAAAATGTTATGTTTGATCTCCAAGTTTTTCTTAGAACATTATTGGTCATTTTAGGATTAACATAAAAAAAATATAGTAATGATAGCAAGACCATACCAGGAAGCAGGATTAGGGGATTGACCCCCTCCCCCCCAATGTTTCTCCAACACAGAAAGACGTATTAAAAGATGCGTAAATACAGTTTTAATATGTTTTAACGGTTTCTTATTGCCCCCCCCAACAGAATCCTGGATGCAGCCTTGAATGGTAGTAAAACTAAAATAAACAAACTCAAGGTCTTTTTTATATACACATCAAAGTGAAGAGAAGTTTAGGTTGGGAATGAAAAATTTAGCTGTTGTAAATGAGTTTATTTACTTGGGGTTTAGGTTAGCAAAGGAGGGTCTGCATGTAGAATTAGTTAAAAAAAAAAAAAAAAAAAAAAAAAAAAAAAAAAAAAAAAAAGTAGTGATTATTATTTTCCTTAGTCTTAATAGTAAAATATTATTTTGAAAACAGATATGCAAGAATTTTTAAAAAGAGCTACAGATCCTTCAAATAACATCAATTTTGCTAAGTTCATTTCAAGGGATCTCTATCTCTTTTCAAAAATTCCTACAAATTTTTTTTCACAATAACATTTTATTCACTTTCATCAGAGGTAAATGATATTGTCAGTTACAAATTCACTGTAAACTTATTGTATGGAAATTTCATTATATTTGGCCTATAATATTCAGGGTATATATTTAATCATGGGGGTTAAGTTGGCAAACATTTAGCATAGTGGCTCTCCACAAGGAAATATTCTTGAACAAAACTTAAATCTTCCTCAAATTATTGCATTTGTGTTTTCAAAACCAACAGCTGAAGAAGAGTAGGCTCAAAGCAAAATTCAGTGCTTTTAAAATGTTTAAAGTAATTAGCCATTTGAAAAATAAAATACCACTCAGTTTAGTATATTAGGGAAGAAAGTTATAAAAAAGATAGGAATACTAGTGAAAATGCTTTAGGTAAATAGAGAGGGAAAGGGGCTTGAACAAGAAATATTTGAGTGACAACCAATTTCTGAGAGTACCTCAGGTAGAGATTTGATGGTTGCTGTGGATGAAGACCTCAAATTCAACTGCCACACCTGTGCTTCAGTAGCATGGGCTAACCAGACTCTTGGTATCATCAAGTACACAACCACTAGTAGATCCCCAGCAATATTGACTAAACTCTATAAAAGCTTTGTTAGACCTAGATTGGAATATAGAATGTGCATCACCACATAAAAAAAAAAAAAAAATTGTATGTTCATTTTGGCAGATTTATTCCGTATATGAAGGGTTGCCTCTTCCTTAATACCTTGATCTTTACGCTAAAGCTGTTAGCACTTCTAAAAAAGTTCCCTATTCTAATTAAACGGCCCCAGTGTTTCAGTTTTAGTAAACAGTCAAACTTTAGCGTAAGGGTAAGGTATTGAGGAGGGGCAGCCCTTCATATATGGAATAATTTCTGTTTGTTTTTCAAATAATGCCGGTGAATCTGGCTGACCCTCTATGAAACAGAACCCTCCCCCTCACGGAAAACTCCTCCATGGAAATTTTATCCAACATAAAGTGCACCCACCCCTGTCAAATTCCCTTCAGACAATTCCATCTTTGCTGAGAATTCCCTCTGTAAAATTACTTGCGGATGATTCAGCCTAAAAATTATCCTTCGTATTTTCATTTGAATAAGACTTAAATCTCTAATCGGTTTCTTGATCACTCCAGAAATGCCCCCTCCCGTGAAAATTATTTCCCAGAAAATAGCCCCTGGATAATTCCCCCAGAACATCTCTACATTAAAAATTTGGCAAAAAATAATTAACACAAAAAAAAAAAAAAATCATACAGTAATTATTTCAAATCCCCCCGTGTAACATTTCCCCTAGAATATCACACGCCCGCCCCAGGGAACCTTCTATTCATAAAAATCTATCCCAAGAACACCCCCCCCCCCCCCCAAAAAAAAAAGATGTTTATACTTCCCAATAACAAATAGGCTACTACATGTAAACAACAGGCAAATTTCATAACTTACAGGCCTCTCCCCACAGACTGTGGGGGCCATTTTACACATAAAGAAATACTTATTTGATCTTTCTACTATACTGAACAAAATACCTATCTCAAAATTTTATCCAATAATTTTGGGAGGAAAATGAGCATGGGAGGGGCCCAGTTGCTCTCTAATCTTTTGGTCACTTAAAAAGGGCACTAGAACCTTTTAATATATGTTCAAATGAGCCCTCTCCCAATGTTTTAGGACCACTTGTTCAATACGATCACCCCTTGGGATAAAAACAACAAATAAACACGCCTCCATGATTTTTCTTCTGGCAAAAAATATAAAATTCCACCATTTTGCAGAGGAGCTTGAAACCTCTATGGTAGGGTTCTTTGATATACTGAATCTGATGGTGTGATTTTCATCAAGATTTTTTGACTATGAAGGGGCTTCCATTCCAATTCTTTTGATATATCTACTGGTATCAAAATTCCGTTTTTTAGAGTTTTGGTTAGTATTGAGCTGGCTAGCTCCTTACAATTCTTCACCACAAACTGTTTTATAAGACTGGTTGTATAGGTCATATCTAAATTGTGTACATTTGTCACCAATAAAATGTTATGTTTGATCTCCAAGTTTTTCTTAGAACATTATTGGTCATTTTAGGATTAACATAAAAAAAATATAGTAATGATAGCAAGACCATACCAGGAAGCAGGATTAGGGGATTGTCCCCCTCCCCCCCAATGTTTCTCCAGCACAGAAAGACATATTAAAGATGCATAAATACAGTTTTGATATGTTTTTACGGTTTCTTATTGCCACCTCCCCCCCAACAGAATCCTGAATACAGCCTTGAATGGTAGTAAAACTAAAATAAACAAACTCAAGGTCTTTTTTATATACACATCAAAGTGAAGAGAAGTTTAGGTTGGGAATGAAAAATTTAGCTGTTGTAAATGAGTTTATTTACTTGGGGTTTAGGTTAGCAAAGGAGGGTCTGCATGTAGAATTAGTTAAAAAAAAAAAAAAAAAAAAAAAAAAAAAAAAAAAAAAAGTAGTGATTATTATTTTCCTTAGTCTTAATAGTAAAATATTATTTTGAAAACAGATATGCAAGAATTTTTAAAAAGAGCTACAGATCCTTCAAATAACATCAATTTTGCTAAGTTCATTTCAAGGGATCTCTAGCTCTTTTCAAAAATTCCTACAAATTTTTTTTCACAATAACATTTTATTCACTTTCATCAGAGCTAAATGATATTGTCAGTTACAAATTCACTGTAAACTTATTGTATGGAAATTTCATTATATTTGGCCTATAATATTCAGGGTATATATTTAATCATGGGGGGTTAAGTTGGCAAACATTTAGCATAGTGGCTCTCCACAAGGAAATATTCTTGAACAAAACTTAAATCTTCCTCAAATTATTGCATTTGTGTTTTCAAAACCAACAGCTGAAGAAGAGTAGGCTCAAAGCAAAATTCAGTGCTTTTAAAATGTTTAAAGTAATTAGCCATTTGAAAAATAAAATACCACTCAGTTTAGTATATTAGGGAAGAAAGTTATAAAAAAGATAGGAATACTAGTGAAAATGCTTTAGGTAAATAGAGAGGGAAAGGGGCTTGAACAAGAAATATTTGAGTGACAACCAATTTCTGAGAGTACCTCAGGTAGAGATTTGATGGTTGCTGTGGATGAAGACCTCAAATTCAACTGCCACACCTGTGCTTCAGTAGCATGGGCTAACCAGACTCTTGGTATCATCAAGTACACAACCACTAGTAGATCCCCAGCAATATTGACTAAACTCTATAAAAGCTTTGTTAGACCTAGATTGGAATATAGAATGTGCATCACCACACCAATTAATAAAACGAACCAGATGGCTCTCAAATCTGTTCAAAGACAGGCAACAAAATGTGTGAAGGGTCTCAAAGATAAAGATGTTGGAAACATCCAAAGATACAGATATTGCCTGCAGAGCCTGAAGCCACCAACTTTTGTCATACTGTCCATGCAGAGGCAATATAATAATTACCTACAAGTTGCTCTAATTACCTATAAGTTAATTAAATTGATAAACTAGATGAAGGGACATTAGCTTCTTTAAGCCCAGGAAAATCAGAATCATTAAACAATTGCATTAAAAGTTGTAAGTGATGCTTAAAAAGAAATGCTCAACTAGTCTAACAAATTGTTAAATACAATTACATATTTTTTTTCCTCCATCACCATGCCTAACAACATTATTGGCCTATATGATGCTGGATGATGTTTTATTTTTTTTTTTTACATTGGGAATAGCAAAGAACATTTCCATCTGTCAGGGAAAGTAAATATTGATGGTAATTTATTACCTTAAGTTACCTTAAATCGCACTTGCTAGCGATAGGACAAATCCTGTGTCCGCCAGCTTCAGTGATGATAGTGGGATTGCATTTATATGTGGAATTGCAAGGGATAACTGGACATTTATACTGGATGCCCTCTTTCCTTCATACAAAGTTGCAAATAAATTTGACATACTGCTATCTGTGTCATGAAATCTCATCTATTGACTAACAACACTTTGCAACAACCAAGGCCCTTGCAACAGCCTTGCAGCATCTAGGATTGAGCCCATGGTCACATTCTGTATCATAAGTAATCTCATTAGTATTTTGTTTTGTATCTTATTAGGGTTAAGTAATTTCTTAACCCTAATAAGACCACACTGCTTTTCAATTTACAGAATTTAAGAGAGAAAAAAGGGGTGTATTTAAATAAAACAGTGAAAAAAAACTTTAAATAATAAAAGTCCATCTATTTTCACTCTATGTCCAGGAGCCTTTATCAATGGGAAAAAAAACAGTTAAATTAAATTAAACACAAAAGAAACCAATAACAAACAAGTAAAACTCACATCTTAATAACCTCCAAACATGCTGCAAACACTGTAAATGGCCTCTACAGTGAAAATGAAATCTCTTATTTTGGACTTGTAATAGGGGATGCCAGACCTCCATCCTCCATAAATGCAGTTATGCAGTTTTTTTTGTAGTAGGGGACGCCAGATTTAAAATGAAAAAATATGAGTTAAAAATCAGCAAAAAATAGGTAAAAAACAAATGCCACCCAACTAGTGTTGTAAAATTACTGTAAAATAAGAAGTCGGTAAGTAAAATTGGAAAAATAATGTACTCTCTAGGAAATGAAGGGTCAAGCTGGTGTTTTGAAGTTACCCAGTAGCTACAAGACCAGTTGAGCATTTCCTTTTAAGCATCACTTACAACTTTTAATGAAATTTTTTAATGATTCTGATTTTCCTGGGCTTAAAAAAGCTAATAACCCTTCATCTATTTTATCAATTTAATTAACTGTCTAGTTTATCCCTCTGGTAATCTTGTGCCTAGGGTAATACCTTAGCAATTGGACAGTGCCTGATTTTGGATATCTATTTTGTAAAAAAATAAAACAAATACCATTATTTGGGAGTCAAATCATATTAGTCATTTTTTCTACATTTAAACCTAAAGAAACGTTACCCTATCAACCTTGCACATTCGAACAGCCATGTTCAGCCATTCTACCTCCATCCTGCTATTGTCTTTCTCTTAGAGCTAATTCTGTAATTATCTGAAGATTCCTCCAAAACAACTGCTGAAATGCAAGGGCCATTAAACTAGAATAATAATTTCTTTTAGACAATGTAGTCAGTAACAACTGATTCAGTAGCAATTGGTTGAAAAGCAGGCTAAATCTTAGAAAAGGGTACTGGAACTTTTGATTTTTAATTGACTAAGCCCCTTCCAAATCTAATTCAACCACTTCTTTCACATGAAGTGCCTGTGGGAAAAAATAAATGAACATTTATTAATACATTGATCCCTTATGGGTCTTTACCATAGGTAATGCAATACAATGTCCCTGACTTAAACAGGAGAGTAGAAATTTTAATTTCACTTTTAATAAAAATCTGGAATTATCCAAGGGGAAATAGGGGGTAATTTTCTTGCAGGAGGGGGGATATCCTGTGGGACTATTTTCTAGCAGGGGGGGGGGCTTCGCCAGCTTCTGGGGAAAAGACAATGTGAATGAATATCTCTGAGTTGTGAAATTTAAAATAAAAATGAGGATATTAATTCTGCTTTGGCCATCCTCATCATTGAAAATCCAGAACATGTAGTTCTTTTCAATGAGGCAAATTTAACATTTGAAGCAAATGGCTTCCTAGATTCTTTTAGGAAGGCAATTGAAATTAAGAAAAATTCTTAAATAGAGACCTTGCTTTTATTAGAGATACAGGAGATATCAGGGGCAGATCTAGACAAAATCTTAGGGGGCAATGACAAAGGTGCAATGACAATGACAAAGGTGCCAATAATTGACCAAATTGAAAAAAATACTCTAAAAAAGAGTAAAAAAAAAACAGGGAAAGAGGGCAACAGAAAAAATCTTGGGGGACCAGGGCCCACCAGACCCCCCTGGATCCGCCAGTGGGAGATATTCCTGTAAACCAATGTACAATAACTTAAAATGAAAGGAGTCGTTTAACATTTTTCTTGATTTTAATTTAAGATCATCTGACCAAACTCTTAATGAAAATTAATTTAAAAAAACTTTTTCCACAAAATAAGTTTTTCAAAGAAAAGTAAAGAACTCCATTAAACCAAAAATGAGCAAAAATAAAATCAAATAATCTACCAAGTGTGGAACTACTTCTAATCAGCATCAATAAATAAATGAAACCCAAAATGAACATAAATTACAATAAAGAACCAAGTCAAACTCAAAACGAGCAGAAATTAACATAAGTAGGGCTCAAAACCCCTATGCCTTCCCAAGGCCAGATCAGAATTTGTACTTTACTGAAAAAATATAAATGCTTTTACTTTTATAACTTTAATCAATCAAATAATGTTTGATAGATTATTTGATTTTATTTTTGCTCATTTTTGGTTTAATGGAGTTTCTTACTTTTGTTTGAAAAACTTATTTTGTGGAAAAAGTTTTTTTAATTAATTTGTGTTCGTTTTATATTTACATAGTCTTTTTAGGGAAAAAGAAAATAATTCTTTAAACCTTTTGGTTTTTTTTAAGACTTTATAGTTTGGCCTATTATTTTTATATTGGAGAAATATTTTCAGCAATTTTTAGCAGTACGCTCCCGTCTGAAAATCCTGACGCAACTAGTAGTGTTTGATTTAGTTTCTTACCTCCTCTAGTTGACCTGAAATAGAAAACTTGATACCATTCACAAAAAAATCTGTTTACTTTCTTTGATAGCTTGGATACACTAACGCTATTTTGATATAGTTAAATTTTAACAGCAGAAGTAACCTCAAAAGTTTGAACATAATACCCTCAGTTGTTCTTGGGACACTGCTGAGATGCCTTATTGGGAATTAGCATTAACACAGTGAATTTTTATTTAATATTATGGAAACATTTAGTTTTTAAACATAATGGGCAAATGGGAGGGTGGGTGTGGGAGAGGGATTAGTTTCCCTACAATCACTTTTGACTATTAAAAAGTGCATTAGCCCTTTCTATATTCAATCAAATGAGCCCTTTTCGAAGTTCCTACAGCAACTCCTTTGATACAAAGTGCCCTGGTCTAAAAATAAAAAAAAAATATACATTTTACTCACATCAATCTTTACTATAGAAATGTCAAGCATTCCAATCACTTTCGACTATTAAAAAGGGCACTGGTCCTTTCAATTTCCAATCGATTGAGCTCTTTTTGAGTTTCTATAACAACGTATTCTATAAACAACTTATGTACCCCCAGGGCATAAATTACAGCCCTTGCCCTGAGGGCTGTGAGGGGGTTGTCATCCTCAAAGACCTAATTTCCAGAACTTTCATCTATGTCGAACAAAAAGGTTATGTCAAAATTTTGATCGGATGTGTTTGGGGAGATGCTTGGCATGAGAGGGGTGTTAGTTGCTCTTCAATCACTTTCAACTATTAAAAAAGGCACTAGCCCTTTCAATTTCCAATCTAATGAACCCTTTTGAAGTTTCTATGACAACTCTTTCAATAAAAACCTTATATGCCCCCAGGGCATAACTTACCACCCTTGCCCTGAGGGCTGTGGGGGGAGTGTCATCCTCAAAAACATAATTTCTGGACTGTTCAACTACGTCGAACAATACGGCTATTTAACAATTTTGATTGTATTTATTTTTAAGTATGGTGGGTGTGAGACGGGTGCCAGTTATCCTCCAATCACTTTTTACTATTAAGATCGGCATAAGTACTTTTAATTTCCAATTGAATGACCGCTTTTTGAAGTTCCTAGAACACCGCTACCTATAAGAACCTTGTATGCTCCCAGGGTATAACCACAGTTTATAGACAGTAAGCTTATCGCAGATAATTTCTGGTCTTCGGTCTCGGTGCGAACAAAAAGCTCCTCCCACTTGTTTCTGCCTTAGCGGATTAGTCTGTTATTGTCAATCACTGAGAAATGGTTACCAAGTGCATTATTTGTAATTGTGAAAGCAGAAAAAAACTTGGTGAGCCAGCCAAGTGGTTTGCAAGCGTCCCATCTCACAGGTATGAATTAATTTATATACAAATTATGACTTAATCTATTATTTACGTGGACTCAACTGATCGGCCTATGTAGGATTTTATCACAAAGGGGGCGGGGGGGTTGATGAAATTTGTGAAAATAAGGAATTTTTTCTTCTTCTAATAACTGGTGGGGTAGGTGTGATGGTTTCAGAGGCGGATCCAGGATTTTTTTAGGGGGGGGGGCGCAAAATAGGTTGATCCAACAAACTTACGTTAGGAGCAAGTTCAATTAATGCAAACTTGCGTTAATTAGGTGAATTACACTACTTTAGACTACTTTACGGGGGTAACCCTCGCCCCCCCTCTGGATCCGCAACTGGATAGTTTATCAATTTTTTTTCGCGTCGTGATATTTATTTTCTCAGATTGTAGTTCCTATGATATTTGAAAAATCTAGTTACCTGTTTTGGCGGAGAGCCTAGATAAAACTAGTTTTGTTTTCAATCAATATTTTCATATGAAATGGGCAGACCTTTCCTGAACTTTAAACAATTAACACCTCTGTTTGAAAATCTTTGCACTTTCTGAATTTAGATAGCGATAAGGGTTCCTGATTGATTACCGCCATACCAATTATTCTCCTTTCCTTTTTTATTCTTTAATAATAATTTCTGGTCGTTTTGAGTTTGAATTATTATAGGCTTCTATTTGAACAAAATGGCTATCTAAACATTTTAATTGGATGTGTTTGGATAAATGGTGGGCGTGGTAGGGGAGTTAGTTGCCTTCCGATCATTTTCGACTATTAAAACGGGCACTAGTCATCTCAATTTACAATCAAATGGGTCTTTTTTGAAGTTCCTACGACAACGCTTTCTATAAAAAACCTTATATACCCCAGAGCATAACTTACAATCCTTGCCCTGAGGGCTGTGAGGGGTTGTCACCCTCAAAGACATAATTTCCAGAACTTTCAACTAAGTTGAACAAAATGGCTATCTCAAAATTTTGATTGGATGTGTTTGGAGAAAAGGTGTGTGGAAGAGGGGGGTTAGTTGCCTTCCAATCACTCTCAACTATTGAAAAGGACACTAGCCCTTTGAATTTCCAATCAAATGAGCCTTTTTTGAAGTTTCTACGACAAAGCTTTCTATAAAAAACCTTATATGCCCCTATGGCATAACTTACAACCCCTGCCCTGAGGGCTGACGGGGAGTGTTCTCCTCAAAAACATAATTTCTATCTGGAAATCCACTATGCTGAACAAAATGACTATCTCAAAATTTTGATTGGATGTGTTTGGGGAAATGGTGGGCATGGAAGGGGTGTTAGTTGCCTTCCAATCACTTTCGACTATTAAAAAGGGCACAAGCCACTCCAGTTTTCAATTGAATGAACCCTTTTCGAAGTTTCTACAACAAATCTTACAATACGTAGTGCCCTGGTCCAAAGTGGAAAACAATAATAAATAGTTCATTGTGCCAAAATTGTTCTTTACTTAAGGAGCGCTGCCTATTATTGGATCAGTAAGCAACCCAAGTCAATAACTAAGCAGAGAATTCTTGCCCAATCTAACTGGTGAATAGTGATTCATTTATTCTGGCTTTTTTTGGTTAGTTTGATTCAGTCTTTCTTCTACTCAGTTAGAGTTAATTCAAAGGGTTAATCTTCCTTCTTTTTTTGAGAACTGAAGATAACTTGGAGGAAGTCCCTGACGAAATATCTACCTCTATCGTTTTCATTTCTTTTTTTTCTGCTGGCTGACATTACCCTCATTTTCACGGCTATTTAGTTGTATTTTTTCTCTTGTTGTATGTCAATCCTGCTTGTGGCCCTTGCTATCTTTAACACTTCACAGAAATAATGTAATTTTATTTCAGCTAATATTGCACCATTTTAAAATTGTAATTACCTTTACTATAATGCACTTTATCGTCCTGATAATAAGCTCCTTCTCTCACTGTAAAAGTCTTAACCTACTGCGTCATTGGTGCTTTACTGAAAATTGTTTGTATCTTGAACAGAGTTAGATAGTATTAATAAAATCCAATTGCATATTTGATGTGTGATGGTATTTATTATTAAGAAATCCTTCAGTTCAAGATCTTATTTTACTGCAATATTTATTTTCATTTTCAATGCTGTAAGAGATGGAAAAGAAAATATTTGTGATATAATTCGTTTTCAGTGAAGCGCCAGTGCTGCAGTAGGCCTTAGGTTTTTACAGCTAAGGAAGGTGGCAGTATCCAAACTCTTGTTGTAGTGAAACTATATTCGTCTTGAACGATTTTAGAAAGAACTAATAAATTGAACTGAATATTTGATGTATAATGATATTAATTGCTTAAAGCTCATCAGTTCAAAATTTTACTGTAATTTAAAGTTTAGTTTCAATATAAAGTGCAAAAGAAAATATTTGTAATATAATTCGTATTCAGTAAAGCGCCAATGGCGCAGTAGGTTTTAAACTTTTAAAGCTAGAGAATGAGGCAATATCCAGTCTCGTGTTCATAGTGATTTTTGCTTGTTTTATGATTAATCTGAATGCGTATATTAAGTTTAACTTGAATTAAGATTTATGTGCTCATTTATACCGACATGAATCGTACTTTCACTTGCAGTGATTGTTTGTTTAGTTTATGATCATTTAAGGTCTCATTTATGCTTCAATAGCAAAATATTTTTTTCGTTTTAAGCTACATATGCGTATTCAACTGAAACTTTCCTCGCTTTGTAACTTGTTAACTAATTGGTGTTAGTAACTGTTGAGTGTTTTTGCTATTATTGTTTATTTCATCTCTGTTCGTTTTGGATTTAATTTATTTTTTAGTAGTTATCTCTGGTTTGTTTACAGATTGAATTTTAACAGATATTTGTATCTGCTGATCTTAAATTTAAAATTGTCTTTACTTTTCTTTGAAACAACTCTTTTCGGGAAAGTTTTTTTTTAATTAACAAAACTAAGTAACGGTATTTTAGTTGCTAGATATGTGGTAACCAATATAAACACTTATTTCATTTGTCTTCTGGCACAAACTAGGCTGTGCTGGGCTGCACAAAGCATGTTACAGAAGTAATGGTTTTACTGTTTAATTAATTGGGACCCAGTGAGGTTTCTTAATCACTGCATCTTTTTTTTGTAAATTATATTAAAGCTTATTATATATTTAAAGATTGGCTCTCGGAAGTTTTATTGAAGAATATACAAATAAAGTACAAATTGTGTCTCTTGATGAAGATATGGCAGAATTTTCACCTAGAAGCATCTTTGATCATCCATATCCTACAACAAAGATTATGTGGATTCCAGATAGTGTGAGTTGTTTGAGATTCTATTTTTGTATTACACAGCATACTATAGCCTACTATACATCTATTAAGCAAATTAAAATCTTAAGCGAATATTTAGTGTGACACAACAGCTTAATCAACTTTGTTGTTCAGTCTGCTACTATATTTTTGTTAAATCGATATTTTTAAGGTACTAAGATTGGTATTTTTAATTACGTATATACTTACCAAGGCCGTATCCAGGGGGGGGGGGTTACTCGGTTTGGCCCCCCCCCCCTGGAATTTTTGACCGAGTCGAAAATAAGTCGAAAATTAGTAAAACCTAGGTAAAAATCAATATAATTAGTCGAAAACTGAGTCAAAAATTAGTACCCCCCCCCGAAAAAAAATCCTGGATCCGCCCTTGTTTCTTACTCGTCTTTCTGTCTTATTGTTCTCATATTGATGTACTTTCTTGTTTGGGCAATGTGATGGGGGCCTATCCAAGGATCTTAGGATTACAAAAAAATTGTTTTGTGTATCTATTATACAGCTTGAAAGTAATAATTTGTGTATGTCTTACGTTTTGGAAGAGGAAAACTGGGTCCTCAACTAGCCCTGGTTATGCAACTGGGAAAATATTAAAATTAGGTACTTACTGACCAGTTGTATTTCATTGCTTACTTCATTACAAAACGGAACAGCCACTTAGTGTTCTTTATTGTACGTGTTTATATATTTTTTTTTAAAGCTTAAATGTCTCGTAAAGTTTCTAATCTGTGCAGGTTGTAAATTCTATTCTTTTATTCTTAAATCTCTCCAAATTATATCCACAAAGAAAATTCTGAGGTAAAGCCCAACTATCTTTCGACTTACTGTCAAAACGTATTTACAATTAACTTTTGACTTCATTATAATGTCTACTACTGTTAACGACTCATTGCAGCACCAAGCCACCTGCGGCCGCGCGGCCAGCCTGCTGCCACCTGCGGCCATAGAGCTACGCGCGCTTCTCCGCCATCCAAATCTATGCAAAGTCTCCTTCTTTACACCCTTGCAAGAAGTTCTATTTTCCCTTAAATTCTTCCTTTCGAGCTCCTCTCACCCCATTGGGGGACGAACTGCTTTTCCTTTGGCCCTAGAGGGTTGACCATAAAGGACAATCTTCGGCAATCAGTCATTCTTCATCCACAGAGCCCGTTCTAGGTGTTTCAACCTTTCTCTCATTGTAGCCCTAGAAAGTGAGGTAGAACCACATTTTTCATACTCTTTGATGTACTGTCGGGTACCCAAAAGAGCCTGTAGATACTTCCTCTGGAAAATATCTAATAAATCCTTATCCGTTTTTTTGGTGCACCCACGTTTTAGAACCAACTTGACCACTGTCATCTCTCTAGCTTCCAATATTCTAATCTTTGTTTGTAGACCTCTCTTCCTATTCTTCCAAACTTTTTTTCTCAACGATGAAAAACTCCCTGGGTCTTGGTTATTCTACTTTTTACATCTTCACTGCATCCACCATTTTTACTAATACTACTACTTAGGTAAGCAAACCTATCCACTTGATTGATCATCTCGTTACCCAACTCACCTCTTCACCTTCACTTATTCTAGTCTAAGCAACTTTGTCTTCTTATCATTTTGAAACCTATTCTTGTGCCCTGAAATCTCAAAACCTCCAAAAATTGTTAATTTTGCTATATTTTCATCTAAGACACTCAAATCATTAGCATATTCTTAGTCAAGGAGAATTTTACTTTCCTATTTTGTTCCACGCTGTCCCGTGGGCTTTGTTGTCTTCCTTAGGACAAAATCCATCAAAATTATATAACTGGGATAGAATGCAACCCTGCTTAACTCCTTATCCAATACGAAACCACCTACTAACCTCATTTTCAACCTTAACCGCAGCAATACCATACAAGGATAGGAGTGTTGCTAAAGCTCCTCTATTGGCTGAATCAAACGCTTGCTCATAAACTATGAAACGGAAGACTAAAGGGGTCTGAGGCACTCCTCAATTATTATTCTAAGAGTGAAAATTTGGTCGACCCATCCTCTTTCCATCCTGAAACCACATTGTTCTTCTCTTAAAACTTTATTTATATCGTCTCTAAGTCTAAAAATTATCATTATGCTAAATAATTGTCTTCCTACAGAAATCAAGTGAATGCCTCTATAGTTACCATGCTCACTTATCACCTTTTTTGCATTGGGGTTTAATTAAAGTTTTCCTAAAATTGCTAAGTACTCCCCCTTTTTCAAAACTTATTTACCACACTATCAGCACCTGGGACCTTATCATTTTTTAATCTTTATAGTTGTTCCGTCACTAATTCTTCCTCACAAAATAAATCTTCCTTCATATCCGAAGTCTCAAAAACTTTTCATTCTTTTCTCTATCATTTTCTGTAACTCTATCATGGTCTAGCACATTCCAGAAATGTCTGATACGCTTTTTCATTTAAAACGACAGAATTGACTCCTCCTTTGCGACTTCTTTCTACCCATCTTCGGGAACTATGGGATCTTCGTCTCCTCTTGTGAGTCTCTAGTTTACTTAACATAGATGGCAATTCTAATGTTTCCAGAAAAACGCATTTTTTCTTCTTGATCTGATCAGAAAATATGAATAATAAAAATAGATGGATTCCATTTAATATTTTACAATCCATCCTTTTTTGGGGGGGGGGGGGGAGGGAGTGGAGGAGGGCTCTCGTTGTTTGAATATCATCAGGGGGTTGCTATGTTGTAGGATACTTCTCTTTTTTAATATTTTTTGTTAAAAAAAAGTTTTATAATTTCTTTCAATAGTTGGCCTACCGTTCTTTCAAATGTGTTTATTACGCATTCATTTTTTAGAAAGGTGTTTTGCCAGACTTACTGGCAACCAGTGGTGACTATTTAAGAATATGGCGAGCTGGTGAACCCGAAACGAAATTGGAATGTTTACTGAATAACAATAAGAACTCGGATTTTTGTGCTCCCTTGACATCCTTTGACTGGAATGAAGTGGACCCTAATCTAATTGGTACGTCAAGTATTGACACAACATGCACAATCTGGGGACTAGAAACAGGGCAGGTATGTTTTAGTCGGTAACTCCTATGTTGGGCCTTTAATTTTAACATTTTGCGCATCTTTTCTTTCTGGCTCTATTTGTATTGATCGAATTTTTACCATTTTAAGTGACATCCATGCGTCTTTTCTTTATGGGTAAGATTCATTTTGTACACAGGCCTTAGAAGAGAAGAGAATAACCTGATGGATATGTCGGTAGCTGTGGCATCAATGGAGAAGGGGGTAGATCCCCCTCCCATTCCTAAAAAAATGCCCCCCCCCGTCTTCCTAACCAGATTGTGGAAGGACTTATTTTCGGTATTTTCATTAAAAGATGGCCTTTTTGGGCACGTTCATTCAACGAATTGACAGAAATAATAAAATCGATCCATTCCCTAGATTTTCAATAATAAATTTTGCCTCCCTCTGTCCCCCAAATGTATGTGAATTGACCATTGCTTAATGAAACGGTGTATTTTTTACCAAGAAGATTTTCAAATTTTTTTTATTGAAAAAAAGGAGTTGTCAAGGGACCTAGAATAAGCTCTCGCTGTTTTTATCGAGTACTTTTATTTTCAACAGGATATCTCCGGGACTTACAGTTACAGGTTTTACCCCAGAATATTTGTGAGATTTAAAGATATTATTCCCATCTGATTCGTCGATGAATCACCTTCCCTGAAGTCAGATCCCTTTAATGTATGTATGTGCTAAACAAAAATCGGCTAACCTCGTTTATTTACAAACCTTAGAAGTGACGAGTTTACGAAAATAGAGTCAAAGATCTTCACAAGATTCTCTTCCTTTGGTAGCAACGTAGACTAACTTAACTTATTTTGTTATGGGCGAGGAATTTAAAGCTTTTATTGTTTTTTCCCCTGAGTCCAGAAACAATGACAAATAAAGATCAGATTTCAATCCAGTTTTATGTTGTGTCTCCATTTGGTATTCCCTACAGTTCAAATTCGGTTATGTCATTCCTTTGGACAATTTAAGAAACAGCTAAACAACCATCTCTTATGCCTAGACAGTTAGTTCTCTCCTCCCTTCTTTTTTCCCTCTATCTTTCCTTTTCAATTTGTTTATTCATTTATTTTGATTGGCATGGTAGTTTTTGGTGTTTTTTTTTCTTCTTGCTCTTCTGTTTGATTTTAGTGTCATTATTTAATTTTATGTTTAGTCTCCCACTCTCACAGGCCAAAGAGCCTTTGTGGTGGTCTAAAGCTCTGTAATTTTTCTGCGTTTCTTTCAAATAAATTGATTGAATTGAAAAAAAAGAACGAAAAGATAGAAAACTGCATTGATGATTTAACATAATTTCAACTTCGTACATTCGAGGCTGACACGGTGTAATTTTTTCATTTTCATCTGGACCTTATCAAGTAAAATGATGGAGAGGGGGGGGGGGGATTGTGTTCTACTATGAAAACTAATTTCTATACCTCTTTGACAATTAAAAAATGAAAAATCTGTTTTTCAAGAAAATCTTCAAATTTCATGGGGAAGGGATTGAAACCTTAAACATCCCCCTTTTGGTAAGAGATTTTTGCCAGCACTTTTGTGTTTTGGTAATTTATTAATATCTGATCAGACGTTTCACTAACCCCTTCCTCCAATGCTATAGGAGAGGCAAAACATTCCTATAACTTTTGTAAAAGTGTTTGTTGAATCCTCATAACTTTTATAATTTTTATTGAACTATTTGAACAGGTTATAAAGGGTAGCTTTAGAATTTGCCAAATGCAACGTCGTTAATATTAAGAAGCATTTCACATCTGGTAATGTCTAATTTCTTCACAAAAAAACAGTCAATCAAGTTTAGCTAAAGACGAATGCATACAATCTTTTGTAGATGAATGTCCTAGAAGTGACTGATGACAAAACCGGTGGGTGGGGTCAAAAAATGGTAGAGCTGAATTCAGCCAATAGATTATTTCAAGGAGCTCTTAGCCACTTAATATACTGAGTACCCAATTAGGCACTCATAGTGTCCATAGTTACATCAACAAAGGAGGAATGGAGAGCATAAGATAAGATATTTATTTCAGAAAATGGCTATCACAAGCCCCGAAGGGCCGAATTCGCATTTCGGGGTCATATAATAAAAAAAGACATAAATAGCACAACAACTAAAAACTGGCTAAACAATGCCAAAAACAACAATATCAGAAAGGCAAAGCCATTGAGAAAGTTAAAAGGCACAAATTAAAAAAAAACAAAAAACAAAAAAAAAAATTTAGATAAAAATAATTTTAAAAAGTTTTAAAATAGATTATATAAAATGGGGAGGGAACGGAATAGCCAAACGTACACCAGTTTGGGTATCACCATTAAAAAAAAAAAGAAAAAAAAAACTAGTGGTTTATTTGATCAGTAATGAAGGGGACAAAGTTTTTTTCAAATCTGGAGGTTAAACAGCGGATGGGGGACAAGATTGGGATGGGTTCAGATACAGTACTTGGCAGGCGGTGTCTGGATGGGGAGTGTCTTTTGGGGAAAATGTTTTCCGTGCGAGGGTTTATTATTGCATTTTTTGCAAAACGGAGGAACAGCGTTCCTCTCCTGTGCTCAAGAGTTTCCAGCTCGGCTTTTTTAGAAGGAGTGAATATGGTACCAAAGTTTCTTTAAAAATTATTCTTAGGGCTCTTTTTTGAATAGATTCAATTTTATCTGATTCATCACGGGAGATGCCAGGATGCCAAACTGTACAAGCACATTCAAGATGCGGGCGGACAAAGGAAGTATAAATCCTTAAGGAATGGGATGGGGGGATGTTAAATTTACTCAAGAGCTTAAGGAGAGACATGGACATAATCTTTTCCATATGTGATTGGCCCTGTAGTAAGATTTCTAAAATAAACGATCAATTAATTTTTGAATTTCGTATAAACTAGATAAGTTTTTAATAAAATAAAATTGGTCGCTGTTACAAAATGATAAAATAACACAAACATATCCAAAGAGGGCTTAGAGCCTCTGTTATGAACCCAGTACATTTTTCTTATTTTCTTTCTGGCATTGTTGGTATAATTTATAAGAACGCTATTAAGCCTACGAGTAAATGAAAAATATGAAAAAAAAAAACAATACGTGGTTAAACACCAACATTTTTTACTAGGTCGGCTAGTATGTAATAAGTCACTTCCATCTTGATGGAACTTAAGAAATGTCAACTGGTGGAAAATTAAGTTAATTCCAATTATATTTTCTTACAAATGCATTTGTATTTCTAGAATATGTACATTAGTTTTCTCCTGAATTCTATCCTTGTTTTAGGCCATCGGAAGAGCTGGAAATTCTGTGAATGGTCACGTGAAAACGCAACTGATAGCCCATGATAAAGAAGTTTACGATATTGCCTTCAGTCGAGCGGGTGGAGGGAGAGATATGTTTGCCTCAGTTGGTAAGATTTGGATTTAAGTCGTCTTCTATATTAGGCTAGTCAATATCGAATCAACATTATTGTTTATAATTTAGCCCAAAGTACTAACAATACAACTTTGATATAAAATAATGTCGACCTCAAAGGGACTCGAAAATTAGCGGAACTCTTGATGTCCAGGGCCCAAACAAAATTGAAGGTTATGGCTGCAGCAATAGCTGCACCCTAGTGCAGGAAAGTGTTATTTTGGGGTGTAAAGGTTAGAAAACATAAAAAGTCTACTACTGAAATCTCCATGATCGAAAACCTTAAACTCGGGGTTAAAATTCCCCTCTTGAATACACCTCATCCCAATCACCTTTGCAGTTAGAAAAAAGAAAAAAAGGTTTTGAAACAACTACCATGTAAAAAAAACTCATTCAAATTCAAAGCTGATTCGTTAATAACGGAGGCTATTTATTTTAATTTCAACACTGATATTGATTACAAAACAAAACCATGGAAATTAAAAAAAGTTTTTTCCCCAGCACCTTACAGTTATTAGAACATCGAAAGAACGCTGAAATGGGGTTCTCAGAATTAGTGTTTTATTTCCCCCACTATATAGGCGTGCATTAACTGGCAACCGCTTTTGATGTTACATAGCATACTTGACCCGAAAGTTTGAAATAAAAAGACGATTAGTTCAATATTTAAACCTCCTTACAAGTGTAATAATCGCAAGCGTCACCATATTCTTTTAGAGCAATTTTTCAGCGGATATTTTTGAGCCTGTAAAACCTGGGTTTCTTCCCAAGGCTTCTCAAATTCTGTCTGACTTTTGAGCTTCTTGTTGGTGCTAGTTTGAACTTGTTCAGTTAAGCGGGGTTCAGTTACTCGAGAGTTTAGTTGCACGGGGGTTGAGTTACACCCGGGGTCAGATGCACGAGAGTTAAGTCGTTTGGAGTTCAGTTACACGCTCACCGCTGATAGGAAATTTCAGCCTAACTGGGTTATGTTCACAATCCTCCCAATTGTTTCAAGACCCCATCGATATAAACATATTGTAAAAAAAAAACTTTACAACTTCGCTGCTCTTAATATATTTGAAACAGCTCTCTGCATAGGAGTTTTTCTTCTTTTTTCAAATAATTAGCTGTAGCAAAAAGCCCCCTGTCACCAACTCAGTCCGATAGGCAGGGTTGAACTACAGTCCCCAGTTCCTAGGAGAGGATTCGCCTGGTGCGCTACCACAAAGAAATTGTACTAGAGAAATTTTATTCAATTTGATGTCTCAGAAATTTCAATTTATTTATTAAATTAAGTTGCCAGATGATAATTATTTCAATTTAGTATAATCTTGAAAATTGTTTTAATTTAGCTGAAATCATGGCTGAAAATTTGTACAGTTGGACCTTCTTCTGAAAAATTGACGTAATGTATGGGTACAATACAATATTCTTTAGATAACTATGTGCTGGATAACCCCAAAACACAGTATATATAATATGCAGTATGATCTTTCCCTATCTCACCCATTATAAAAACCCGGACCGAGGTGCGAGTGCTCCAGAGAACATATAAACATAAGCGACATTAGATCTTTTCACGGGTAGACAAGTCAGATTTCTCTTGAACGCGAAACTTGGCTTCAACGTTGGAACACTGAATTTTGAAGAAACTAATTAATATATATATATATATATATATATATATATATATATATATATATATATATATATATATATTTTGTTATATTCTCACCTTCTGAAACCCCAAAAATCGGGGAGGGAGTCTCGGCTACTTTAGTCTCGAAAGTTAATGAACTCTCTCTGGAAATTGATATCTGTTTCGAGAATGCGATACCTTCAGGCCTGCTTGGCCAGCAAGAATTGATACCAATGCAAAAATTAACCATGCCCAACTTTTTAAGGTTGTCTTTATTTTGAAAAATGTCCAGCAAACCTGACTTCACCTAATTCTCACAATAACTTCATCGATAAACTTTGCCCTGAGGCCTCAGGTGAAATAACTGAACTTAAAAAATCGGCTTCGGAATGGAAACTTGTTGTTATGTCAAAGCGTGCAGCGAATAAAGTTGCCGAGAATGCTAAAATAGTACCTCAGGAATCTCGGTGAGTGTGAAATCCCCACTGTTTATAGGGATCCTGAAAGGGGTACCGATCGAATACGATGAGAATCAAGTAAAATCTCTTGTACCAAATTGCGTGAAAATTTCACAGTGCGGAAAGTCCCGAGTGTTTAAGGTCTACTTTGGGTCAAAACAAAACCTGGATCAGTTCTTACAAGTTTCTGTGAAAGTTGGCTACGAAAAGCTTTCTGCACAAGCATTTGTATATCACCCAAAGCGTTGTTTCTCAGGTCATAAGACTGGGCATCTGGCCTCGCAGTGCTCTAATCGGGCCCTCTGCTCTCGCTGTGGATCATGCGATCACACCTCAAACAGTGCCTCTCCGCGTTCGGAAAAACTTTTATGTCTAGATTGTAAAGTTCCTGGCAATACTTGTTAAAGTGTAAATTGTCCTAATACCAAAGGTCAACTAGCAATGGCAATGGTATGACATGGATGTGTCTACTACTACGCAAGCTGTACTTTCGTGGAATATTAATGGTGGACTTTTAGTCAAAATTCCTGTGATAAAAGGTTTGCTTTCGAATTGTGCTTGCAAGAGCATTTTTTGACGAGTCATAGTTTAGGCCTTCTGAAAATTTACAATAATTTTACTAGCAATTCGGTGCCCGCTAAACGATCCGCTTCCAGTGGCCTCCCCTCGGGTGGTATTGCGATGCTTGTTAGGACCTCGTTCCGGTCGAGTATTTTTGATTCATGTGATTTTTTTCTTGCTGTCCGTGTAAAAGAGTATGTTATTGTAAACGTCTATCTCCCAACAGATTATCGCAATGACCGATCGGAATTTTTATTTACTTCTGCTTGTGAGAAACTAGGGTCTTGCCTTTCAGAGATTTGCCTGTTAGGTAAGTGTTGTATTATTATAGGAGATTTTAACTGTAATTTAACTGACGCCTCGTTATTGCGTACTTCTATTTTGTCTGATATTTTTGACGATTGGCTTAGGATATTGCCGAAAGATCTTGATTACACTTACACAAACCATTAGAGTCACGTATCGAACCTTGACCATGCAGTTTCTTCTATAAATCTCCAAGTTTCACCTGTTTCCAACTATCAGACCACCTTCCAATATCTGCATCTATTTATTGTTCCTCTGCTCAGTCTACTCCCACTACACAACCACATCAGCTCCACACCCAATTTTACAGGGATTGGGAAAATATTCAATATGATCTTTTTGCTGCAGTAGCTAATTCTGTCCTACATAAAATTCATGTTCCGTTCCAGTTACTCATAGAAAATCCGCATGTTGATGCAAATGAAATACGGGTGTTGCTAAATATCTAGCTTGCATAAATTTGTCATGCTCTGTGATGCACAGAAAAAGCCAGTATACCTCTTAAACTTATACGTCGGGGTGTCACAGAGCACTGGTCCAGTAATCCGAGCCTAGTTGAAGCTTGGAGAAAATCCAATTTTTGGTACCACTTGCTGCTCCAGTGTGACCGTCCTCGCTCTGGCTGGGTTTCTGACATTCGTCTTTCTACCAAAAGAAAGTTTGCAAGAGAACTATGTATACACACGAACCACATAGTTGAAGAAACATCCCAGCTAGCTTCTCTGTCCCAACCTTCCTTCTGGAGAAATGTATCAAGAGATCCTCCTAGGGCCCAACTATCTGCTCAAGTTATTCCTGATTCCGAATGGAATTCATACTTCTCTGCTGAATTCTCCCCACCAGATGCCGCCCTACAGTCCGAATATGAAGATAAGCTTGATAAATTTCTATCTAGGTGTCCAACCGACAATTTTGTTGTTTCAGCTGATTCTGTACTGCGAGCAATCCAACGCCTAAAGCGTAAGAAATCTTCTGGCATCGATAAAATAAGCGCTCTTCACATTCTGCATGGAAGCGAGCTGCTGGTAAACCATATTGCTCTTTTGATGCAGATGATTTTTACCCAAGGAATTGTCTTCTTTCTCAATCGGAGATCTCACTCCAATTTCAAAGAAAGGTAAACTCGCAACCCAGTGCTCGTCCTTCCGCCCTATAACAGTGGCTACTACCTACTGTAAGCTTTTTGAACGTCTGTTCATTGACCAACTGAATACAAAATGCTATGTTCCACCTAACCAATTTGGATTCCAGCCACGTCTCGGTTGTGCCCACGCTTTGTCGGTTATCGCAAACGCATTGATCGATGCTGATGCATCTAGTGAAACTCTCGTGTTGGCTGGGCATGATGTTCGTAAAGCGTTCGACTCTCATTCACGCCGCTATGCTACTCCATGCAGCAAAACGTGGAGTGAGCCCCTCATATATCAGAGCCCTTCGAGACATGTATTATCGTCTTAAAGTTCGCCTAATACTTCACCCATTAGCTAAAGTTGACGGCTCTCAAGTCTTACGCACCAACCCCTGATATTTTTGTCAACGTCGAAAAAGGTACCCGTCAAGGTGCTGTTTCTCCCCCTTCCCTCTTCAATAATGGAGTTCTTGATCCACAGTCAGCTGTTCCCACATCATTCATCTTTGCCGGTCTTGATTTATCTCTCGTATGTTATGCAAACGACATTCTGAATGTGAGCCGCACTATCCAGCGCATAAGCGAGATTTTTGCAATGCTACAATTTGAGTATGCAAAACTAGGTCTTCAGTTCAATGCTGAAAAGTCCGAAGTTATATTCTTCAATTGGAAGCAAGCGTCGCCTAGGGATATTCCTCTCGGAAATAGTAGGATTAAGCCAGTAGATCATATCACCTACCTCGGTCTTCCCATTGGTTCGTCAGTAATGCACACGCGACAACTATTAATTGCTCACATTGAGCGTAGAGTTGGGTTATCATATGCTTCTTTTGTAACTAATAAGTTACGGTTCAAACGCCATCTTCTGTCGAAACTTTTTAACTCTGTCGCTCTACCACATTATTTGTACATATCGCCGTTTTGGAAAATGCTAACAAATTCTGACAAGTCAAAAATTCGTTCAGTTTTCTTCTGGCTCGCAAAATATCTTTTACGTTTTCCCTCTTGGACGCGCAACTCTTATCTGATTAGAAAATTTAGCATTGCTGACCCCATTATAGCTGTGGAAAAGCAAATTCGTGCTTATAATTCCCGTTTAATGAAGTTGAATCATCCCTGGTCGTCAGTATTGGCCCATTAGTTAAGATGTATTTGTTGTGTTTTTTTTTTTTTTTAATTGTTTGTTTTCGCGCTTAGTGTAATTGTTGCAGTTTTTAAACTGACTTATGATTTAGTCTCTTTTCGTATGAGTCCAATTTAAGTGACGCTGGTTATTTTCAATTTTGGTGTCAATTTTTTTTTGATAATATATTGCGTATATTACTAATAATAGAGTTGTTTATTAATTATCGGTTCTTTTAAGCATATTGCTTTAAGTAAAGTTTTAAAATGATTCGTGATTGAATAATTTACTTGTTTTTGTTTTTGTGTATATCAGAATAAATGTATAATTTATTGAGACTAATCTGAGTTCAAGACCAGCAGGCGAAAGTGTTGTTTAACTGTTTTAAACGGTTATTGTCATACTAACACTAATTAATATGATTATCTACTGTATATCTTTTTTAATTCACTTTTGATTGTTTGTTTGTTTTTTTTTTTTTTTTTTTTTTTTTTTTTTTTTTTTTACCAATTACGGCTTGATGCAATGATGTTCATATTATTTATGTTTGTACAGTGTTTAGGAGCCTAAAAAAAAAGAAAAGAAACATGTCGCGTACCTACAGAGCAGTGTATAATTGTGACAGTTGCAAACCACTTGGCCGGCTCACCAAGTTTTTTTCTGCTTTCGCAATTACAAATAATACAATCTCGAACCATTTCTCATTGATTGACGCATACACACTAACCCGCTAATGCATGAAGAAGTGGAGGGAGCTTTTTGTTTGCACCGAGAATGAAGAGCCAGAAATCATCTGCGGTAAACTTGCTGCTAATTATATATACAGTGCCCCAAAAGGACAACAAAAACGCTTCTTGGTACGACTCATCTGCCAACAGCTACTTAAGACCTAACAAACTCCTTCCGATTCGGCTCTACCCAACCAAACCAACTGCTAAAATGAAAGAAAGGCAACCAACAAAAATCATCAAAAACAAAATTTGGAAACTTTACTGCTTTGATTCTTTATTTTTGTTGAAAGAGTATTTATTATATTTCCAGACAGTTACATTTTCATTCACATTAGAAACACCCAATTCAACCTGAAATTAGATACAGACTTATTAATAATTAAAAAGTAAATATGAACTGGCATTCCTGACTTTCCAACTCATTCCAGATGTGAAAGTAATCCTTAGTGTAAACACAGATATTCATCTAGATCCGATTTTCCAATGCCATATTAAGAAGAGGTGGGGGGTTGTGGGTGTCCCTCCCCCCCCCCCCCCCCAACAAAAAAGAAAAATTATCCGACTCGTAAAAACGTATGAAAAATTCATATAGAAAATTTTTTTATCCGTTAGTTTTTTATTACCATTTTACCATTTCACCAGTTTTTATTACCATTTTTGCCATTTTTTACCAGTTTTTTTACCATTTCATTGATAAATCTCGAACTAAAATTTTCCAAACTGTTTTATTCCTTTCACATGTCTTGGTCGTTTATATTGGGTTTAGTTTAGTGAGGTACTTCTTTTGTGAGTAATTACTCAATAAATTCCTTTGTGGCGTAGGTGTTAGAATATTTCTTTGCAATTAAAACTATTTTTCTTTGGAAACAGGTGCAGATGGCTCTGTGAGAATGTTTGACTTGAGACACCTCGAACATTCAACAATCATTTACGAAGACCCACAGCATACTCCGTTGCTCCGATTAGCCTGGAATAGACAAAATCCAAACTATTTGGCTACTATTGCCATGGATGCTACTGAGGTTAGTCATGTTTATTTGAATATCTTATTTCGTTCTTAACTAGCTATTCTTACTATTTAGTTCTTAGTATTTATTCTCATGATTTAGTTTTGTCGCATATTAATATTTAGTCTTATGATTTAGTTTTGCTACATGTATATTAATATTTAGTCTTATTTTTTGGATTGACAAATTTCTATTAATTTATTTAAGTAAATATATTCATTCAAATCCTACAATTTTGAATATTGATTTTTTTTTTTTATTTAACTCGTATTAACTTATTTACATTTGTCCCCCCCCCCCCTTAAATAATGTTACTAGTGATTCTCATGATGCCCAGTCTTGTCTTTTCAACCTCTTTCTCGGTAGGCATTTGAGTATAATATTTTATGCTACATAGAAAAAGATTCTCGTAATGAGAGGGGCTCCATTAGCCCCATCCCCACACTAGCACCTATTAAAAGGCGTGAACAAAAATATTTCCGATAATCAAGAAAATATATAAATAGATATAAATATAAAGTAGATATAAATATTTAATCATTTTAGTAAAATGAAGCTAAGATAAATGCCAGAAATATTTTTCCGCAGCAAGAAAGAAGATATGACCCCATAACACCCTTATTCAGGCTTATCTAAATGAAGTAAGATGAAAGATTAATTTCTACTTCCCCCATACTCCTCCCTATATATATCTGAAGGCCCATGGAGAGAGCTAGACAATTTGGGTGTTGAAATACGCTGTTTTGATATCTGGTACCCCCGCCCCGTCTTTACAATGATTCACCGCCCCTCCTTCATAATAGCTGATGGACTATTTCACATCCATGAAAATAATTGTATAAAGGATCGAGTTGATCAACTTATTTAAATGAAGAATTAAAATAAATGTCTACAGTGACTGTTTATCTTGTATGGATCACATAACTTTTTTGAATGAATGGACCACCGTGGGGCTATACTTCCTCTGCAATTGAGAAGCTCAATCTATACTTTTTGGATGCTGTTCAACCCCCCTCCCCCCCGCATGCAGTTAGTGTGTGTTTATGTTGCTCAACATTCCCCTCTAATTTCCTGAAAGCTAAGCCTTATTGAAGACCCAAGGTTAAACATGCTACCTTTTCCTAAAAAAACATCCTTATGTGTAAACCACGGGCAGCTTGCATAGCTGAGGGCTCATCTCATCCTTGAAAGCATAGTTATTTGTCTTAAATTATTTTGAACAAAATGGCTATCCCAAATTTTAATCGGATGTGTTTGGGGAGGGCGGGTAAAACAGGCCATGGGAAGGGGACTGGCTGCCCTCCGATCCTTTTTCAACATCCTCCTCAACATGCGAGGATAGTTTCAACCTAATACCATCAGCTGTTCCTAAGATTTTGTAGATATACCCTTTCAATAATTTGGATACACATAGTGTATTTTGATTTAGTTCGACATTCCATGAACTTTCACCTTAATGTCATTAGCCCTTTGGACCCACCCAGATCAAATCCCAGAATCACCCAGAAACCCCGCCCCCTCCCTCGTTCTTCCTTTTGCCAATAATAAATCCTTTATGCGAACAATGGACAAATTGCATAATTACAACGCTTGTCGGGGTGTCTGTGGGAGATCATGTCATCCGGAGGCATAGTTATTGGACGTTTTGCATACTCTGAAAAAAATACTTTCCTCAAAATTGTGTTCGGTGTTGAGGGGGGGGGATAATAAAGGTGAGGAGGCTTGAGTGGTGGTAATTTCTCTCCAATCATTTTTCAACACTCCTCTCAACATGCCCTGAAAGTTTTATCTTCATTGACTCAGTAGTGGTGGTGAGGGGTGGGGGGTTCCTGAGATTTTGCAGATATACCCTTTTAATAACCTGGATGCACATAATATCTTTTGATTTAGTTCAACATTTCAGGAACTTTCACCTTAATGCCATTAGCTTTTTTTACCCACCCGGATCAAGTATCCCCGCCCTTTTATCCAATAATTATTTGAAAAAAACTACGTTTTCTAAAGAGTTAAAGAGGCTGAGTTACAAGGTCGAACCTTAAAACGTACAGGGATTAGTAGGCATAGTTGGGGGGCTACCGCTCCCCAAACCCCCCGCTTTCGCAGCCTTTAAATATAAAAAAAATTTCTTTAAACTGAAAGTAAGGAGCGACATTAAAACTTAAAACGAACAGAAATTATTCCGTATATGAAAGAGGCTGTGCCCTCCTCAACGCCTCGCTCTTTACGCTAAAGTTTGACTTTCTCACAACTCTTTTTTTAAACAATAAAAACTTTAGCGTAAAGAGCGAGGCGTTGAGGAGGGCACAGCCTCTTTCATATACGGAATAATTTCTGTTCGTTTTAAGTTTTAATGTCGCTCCTTACTTTCAGTTTAAAGAGATTTTTTTATATTTAAAGGCTGCGAAAGCGGGGAGTTTGGGGGCGGTAGCCCCCAACTGTGCCTACTAATCCCTGTACGTTTTAAGGTTCGACCTTGTAACTCAGCCTCTTTAACTCTTTAGAAAACGTAGTTTTTTTCAAATAATTTCTGCACGTTTTTGTACAGTTTATTACTTATTATTGCTTGACTAACTGTTAGCTGATCGTGTCAGGAGTTAAAGTTGGGGGGCTGCCGCCCCCCAAACCCCCGCTCTTGAACATTCTTGTGTTAAGGCTTTTAATTCCTGAATACTCAAATCACGTCGTACAGGGTGCCTCCTAATCCCTGTACGTTTTAAGGTTCGAACTTGTGACTCAGCCTCTTTAACAGCCCCCCAACTGTGCCTCCTAATCCCTGTACGTTTTAAGGGTCGACCTTGTAACTCAGCATCTTTAACTCTTTAGAAAACGTAATTTTTTTAAAATAATTTAAAAAAAAAACTGAGTTTCTTTTCAAATTCTAAATTCAGTATATAAAAATTCGCTCTGATGGTGAATCGACCCAAAGTTTTCCGCCAGACAGTCTGAAATATCAACCGCTGGGCTATACAGATACAACGGTAGTTTTATTTTAGTATATGGAAGCTCTTTTCGACGCAAGCAAATTCCCAAAAAACTTGATATTTGGTTTTTGGAAAACAGGGAAGGAGTTATAAGATTGAGCTGAAATTTCGAGGATAAGCTCCGAGGCCCCAGGAAAGCTTATCCTCTAAATTTCAGCCCGATCAGACAACGTTAAAGGGGGGTTGTGGTTGGAAAAATTAACATGGGCTAATATAGGAAAACGAGGTTTTTCGTAAATGTAAAGTCGGGGGATAATTTTTTCGGTCTGAAAATATCAAAAGGCCCTAACAGGTCGAATTCTGCTTCGAATGAGTCCTCATTCACCCGGATCCGTTGCCAACTATGGCCTGTAGGCGTGGCTAAGAAAAAAAAAGAGATGATGAAATTTAAGTGGCTATATTTGTTTTTTTGAAAACAGGGAAGGAGTGATCGGTTTGAGCTGAAATTTCGAGGATAAGCTCCCGGGCCCTAGGAAAGCCTACCCTCTAAATTTCAGCCCAATCGGACATCGTTAACGGGGGGCTGTGGTGGGAGGGTCCGAACTTCCGGCCCAGTTTACCCCATGAAGATAAAGTCGGAGGAGGATGAAATTTTGGAAATTTCTTAGTTTGACCTTGGGCTACAAAATTCGATTACTGCCGTCTCTCTGCGACCTATTGGACCTGAAATCGCTTAACATTGTGGTGGGTCGCCTCTTTATAGAGGCACAAGTGTGCCTCCTTGATAAATCCTTCATACAAGCAATGGTTGAAATTGCATAATTACAACGCCTGCCGGGATGGCTGCAGGGGACCATGTCATCTCCAGAGGAATAGTTATTGGACCTTTTTTGGAGTAGTTATTGGAATAGTTGTTTTTTTTTGGGGGGGGGGGAGATATGCCGAACGTTATATTATTTAAGCTGGTTCTTGGTTTGTACACTGTTGATTTTATCCGACAGGCCAAGTAGACCTGTTCCAATCAATACAAAATGGAAAATGTACAATAATACTGGGGGGGGGGGGTCATCTCATCCTTAAAAGCATAGATATTTGATCTTTAGCAATCCCTAATTTTGATCAGATGTATTTGGGGAAGGGCAGGTAAAAAGGCCATGGGAAGGGGGCTGAATGCCCTTTGATTCCTTTTCAATATTCTCTTTAGTATGCTAGGAAAGTTTCAACTTAGTGCCCTCAGTTGTTCCTGAGGTTTTGCAGATATACTCTTTTAATAACCTGGATGCGCATAGTATCTTTTGACTTAGTTCAGCATTCCAGGAACTTTTACCTTAATGCCATTGGCTTTTTTGACCCACCCGGATCAACTATCCTCGCCCCTTTATCCAATAATAAATTCTTAATAAAAACAATGGTTGAAATTGCATAATTACAACGCTTGCCGGAATGGCTGCAGGGGACCATGTCATCTCCGGAGGAATAGTTATTGGAAAAAATTTTCTAAAAAAATGTCTTCCTCAAAGTTGCGATTGGTGTTGATGGGGGGGGGGGGTATAAAAAAGGTGAGAAAGTTTGAGTGGTGTTGTTTGCCCTTCAATCACTTTTCAACATACCCTGAAACTTTAACTTCATATACTGAGGCACTCCTGAGATATTGCTGATGGGCTTTTTGGCAAGCAGCATGCAGTTAGGTTCTTTTGATTTCGTTTAATGTGACTCAACATCTCCTGAAAGTTTCACCTTAATAGCCTGAGCGTTGTTGTAGACTCAAGGTTAAACATGTCACCTTTCCTAAAGAACAAGCTGATGGGTATAAAATGGGAAACTTGCATAGCTGGGGGGGGGGGGGTTATGCTGTCTCTGGAGACAGAGTTGTTTTACCTTTGGATTGTTTTGAACAAAATACCTATCTAAAAATTTTTATTGGATGAGCTTGGGAGAAGGGCAACTAAAAATGACTCGGGAAGGAGACTAGTTGCCCTCTCGTCCCTTTTAACTCTCAAAAGGCGTATTAGAACTTTGAATTTTGAATCGAACGAGTCCCCTACAAAGCTTCTATTATCTACGGCTCTATACGAAGTGTCTGTAAAAAAAAGAATAAATAATGCATTGAATCCTTACGACCTTTTGCTATAGGCAACGGTAGAGCGTTGCCTATGATATTCTACGTATATTTCGGAATACAGGTGGCATATTCAAGAATCCTTACTTTTCTTCACTTTTTATTTGTCTTGATTTCCTTCGGCTGCTCAATTTCACATTTCCTGTAGAGTGGGTGGAGCGGGGGGGGGGGGGGTCCATGGGAATGAAACCCTGGATTGAAAAAATTCAACTTACCAGATTGGCAAAAATTTAATTTATTATTTTCTCGTCAGGTTTTGATGTGTTTTTAGGCTTTTGATGACCTCCTTATTGGAATTTCAGGACCGTTAGTGACGACTCCTCATGGATATTCTGGGTGTTTGCGGTGTTACAGGAGAATCTGACATATACGGTATTACTTAACCTGAAATTGTACAAAATGCACACAGCTTAGTTTATGCATTTACCTTTGTTTGAAGCAGGTTTCACAACTCGGAGTCGAGAACGATTTTTGTGTAGTTAAAAAAAAGCGGAAGAACTTATAAAAGAATGGATGGCAAATACTAAATGTTACGGAATGCGATGAATGCTATTAGAAAATTCTTGTTGTCTATTGTAACGGATATGAGGTACGGGAGATAAGGGAGGTGTGGTAAGGGAGAAGAGATATTGTCAGATTTAAATGTTATGAACATAAAAAGTGGCTGGGAATCTGGTCTAGAGGATCAACCATATTTTGTCAAAATAAAATCTATAATCTAGACTGTATTGAGTAAAGTGGTATCGAAAAATTCCTAAAAGCCAAACTATTATCTGCCGCTGAGTGTCATTTTTCTCTACTAAATCGCTATAATCATGAACTAGTTAAAATAAACAGAAAAAAACACAAATGTGTGAAACGTATATTTCATGCCCCAAACGAAAGTGCCCATCTCTTACTCTTACTTATCAAAAAAAAAAAAAAAAATAGTTGGAAGTAAGAATTGTTCCAGCAAAGGGTCAATTTGGTCTTTGAACAGCTCCCTTGAAATATATTCAGTTAGTCAAATCCTAAAAGTTGATGTTTTTTCCTCTTCATGCTTGTGTATCTGAAATCATAGGCAGCGCAATCGCGCAGTCTAAGTAAAGAACGATGTTGGCACAATGTATTATTTTTTATATTTTTTCTTTAGACCAGGGCACTTAGTATCGAAGGAGTTGTCGTAGAAACTTCGAAAAGGGTTCATTCCATCGGAAAGGGCTCATTTGATTGGAAATTGGAGTGGCTTGTGCCCTTTTTAAAAGTCGAAAGTGATTGGGAGGCAACTAACATCCCTTCCACGCCCACCATTTCCCCAAACACATCCAATCAAAATTTTGAGAGAGCCATTTTGTTCAGCGTAGTTGATTTCCAGATAGATCTTATGTTTTTGCGGAGGACACTCCCCCGCAGCCCTCAGGGCAAGGGTTTTAAATTATGCCCTGGGGGCATATAAGGTTTTTATAGAAAGCGTTGTCGTAGAAACTTCAAAAAAGGCTCGTTTGATTGGAAATTCAAATTGCTAGTACCCTTTTTGACAGTAGAAAGTAATTGGAGGGCAACTCCTCTTCCACGCTCACACCCTTTTTTCACAAACACATCCAATCAAAATTTTAATATAGGCATTTTGGTCAACGTAGCTAAAATTTTCGGGCATTAGGTGTCTGAGGATGACAACAACCCCCCCCCACAACCCTCAGGGCAAGGATTGTAAGTTATGCCCTGGGGACGTTTAAGGTTTTTTACAGAAAGTGTTGTCGTAGAAACTTCAAAAAGAGCTCATTTGGTTGGAAATTGAAATGGCTAGGGCCCTTTTTAATAGTCGAAAGTGATTGGGGGGCAACTAACATCCCTTCCACGCCCACCATGTATCAAAACATATCCAATCAAAATTTTGAGATAGCCATTTCGTTCAAAGTAGCTGAAAGGTCCGGAAATTATATCTAAGAGGATGACACTCCCCCCACAGTCCTCAGGGTAAGGGTTGTAAGTTATGCCCTCGGGACATATTAGGTTTTTATTGAAAGCTTTGTCGTAGAAACTTGAAAAAGGGCTCATTCGATTGGAAATTCAAAGGGCTAGTGCCCTTTTTACTAGTCGAAAGTGATTTGAGGGCAACTAACCCCCCTCTCACGCCGATATTTTCCCTAAACACATCCAGTCAATATTTTTAGATAACCATTTTGTTCAACGTAATTAAAAGTTTAAGAAATTAGGTCTTTGAGGATGATAACCCCCTCATAGCCCTCAGGGCAAGGGTTGTAAGTTATACCCTGGGGCCATATAAGGGTTTTATAGATATCGAGGTTGTAGAAACATCAAAAGGGGATTATTTGGATGGAAATTAGAAGGGCTTGTGCCCTTTTTAATAGTCGAAAGTGATTGGAGGATAACACCCCTCTCACACACACCATTTCCCCAAACACATCTAATAAAAATTTTGATGTAGCCATTTTGTTCAAAGTAGTTCAAAAGTCTGGAAATTATGTTTTTGAGGACGGCACTCCCCCCACAGCCTTCAGGGCAAGGGTTGTATTTTATGCCCTGGGGGCATATAAGATTTTTTTTATAGAAAGAGTTGTCATAGAAACTTCAAAAAGGAATCATTCGATTAAAAATTGAAACGGCTAGTGCTCTTTTTAATAGTCGAAAGTGATTGGATGGCAAGTAGCCCTCTTCTCACGCCCACCATTTCCCCAAATACATCCAATCAAAATTTTGAGATAGCCATTTTGTTCAACGTAGTTGAAAGGTCCGGAAATTATGTCTTTGAGGATGACGACCCTCTCACAGCCCTCTAGTCAAGGGTTGTAAGTTATGCCCTGGGCCATATAAGGTTTTTATAGAAAGTGTTGTGGCAGAAACTTCAAAAAGGGCTTATTCGATTTGAAATTGAAACGGGTAAAGCCCGTTTTAATATTCGGAAGTGATTGGATGGCAACTAACCCTCTCTCACGCCCACCATTTCTCCAAACACCTCCACTCGAAATATTGAGATAGCAATTTTGTTCAACGCTGTTTAAAGTTCTGAAAGCTAGGACTTTGAGTATGACAACCCCCCTACAGTCCTCAGGGCAGGTGTTACAATTTATACCCCGGGGGTGTATAAGGTTTTTTTTAAAGTGTTGTCGTAGAAACTTCAAAAGGGCTCATTCGATTGGAAATTGAAAGGGCTAGTGCCTTTTTTAATAGTTGAAAGTGATTGGAATGCTTGACATTCCAATCCCCTCTCACGCCTACCATTTTCCCATAACACATCCAATCAAAATTTTGAGATAGCCATTTTGTTTCACGTAGTTGAAAGTTCTGGAAATTAGGTCTTTGGGGATGACAACCCCCTCACAGCCCTCAGGGTAAGGGTTGTAATTTATACCCTGGGGGCATATAAGGTGTTTATTGAGAGCGTTGTCGTAGAAACTTATAAGGGCTCATTCGATTGAAAATTGAAAGGGCTAATGCCCTTTTTAATAGTCGAAAGTGATTGGAAGGATTGAAATTTTTATACTAAAGATCGATATGGGTACGGTTTATTATTATTTTTTTTCTTTTCTTTTTTTGTTTAGGCCAGGGCACTTTGTATCGAAGGAGTTGTCTTAGGAACTTCGAAAAGGGCTCATTCGGTTGAAAATAGAAAGGGCTAATGCCCTTTTTAATAGTCGAAAGTGATTGGAGGGCAACTAGTCCACCTCCCACGCCCACCCTCCCATTTGTCCATTATGTTGAAAAACTAAATGTTGCCTTAAGATTAAATCATAATGCACTGTGTTAATGCTAATTTACAGTAAGATATCTCAGCAGTATCCCAAGAACGACTGAGGGTATTATGTTCAAGCTTCCGGGGCCACTTCTGCTCTTAAAATTTAACCAAACCAAATAGCGTAAGTCCATCCAAGCTATCAAAGAAAGTAAACGTTTTTTTTTTTTTGCGAATGGTATCAAGTTTTCCATTTCAGGTGTACTAGAGGAGGTATGAAACTAAATTAAACACTACTATTTGTGTCCAGATTTTTAAAAGGGTATATGTTGTTAAAAATTGCTGAAAATTTTTCTCTAGCATACAAATAGCAGGCCGAACTATAAAGTCTTAAAAAAAAAACGAAGAGATTCAAACTATTATTTTCTTTTTCCCTGAAAAGACTAAGTCAATATAAAACGAACATAAATTAATTAAAAAAAACTTTTGCCACAAAATAAGTTTTTCCAAAAAAAGTAAAGAACTCAATTAAACCAAAAAGAAGCAAAAATAAAATCAAATAATCTACCAAGGGTAAAACTACCACAAATCAGCGTCGATAAATAAATGAAACCCAAAAGAAACAGAAATTACAATAAATAACTGCTCGTTCGAGTCAAACTCAAAGCGAGCAGAAATTAACATGAGTTGGGCTCAAAACCCCTATACCTTCCCAAGGCCAGAGTATAATTTGCACTTTACTGAAAAAAATACAAATGAATGTGCATTGTCAGTTTAATATACATACACTGATATTTAGTAATCAAAATGTTAATATTATTTGATTTATTAAAGTTATAAAAGTAAAAACAGTTATGTTTCTTCTATAGTGTCAATATAGGACTGGTAAGCCAGGACAATGAGAAAATATATGCTAAAGGGAAAATGTCCACCCATGGGAAAATAAAGGAAGATTCACAATTAAGACGATTCAATGAGGGGTGAAGGAGGGTTCCCAAATCTGTTTTTTTTTTCTTGACATATTTTGATAGATTTGCAAAGTTGTATTTGATGACTTTTTATCCCCCTTCTGATGCGAAATAATATCTGAGCTGTACGATACATTGGGAGGACTCATCTCCATGTTAACATCTCCATGGTCCATACGAAAGGGCACATCTCACGCTTCTCGCTAAAGCATTTGAAAAACAAAAATTATTCTTCACTAGACCGTTGATTTGGTCTAGGAACAGCTCTTTTTATGCAGTAGGTCTTTTGCTAACAGTACTTACGTAAATTGTGTCACCGGGCTTATATACTTAACAATAAGTAACACTTTCCACACTTTTTTCAGGTTGTGATATTAGATGTTCGAGTTCCATGCACTCCTGTAGCCCGATTGAACAATCACAGAGCCTGTGTAAATGGCATTGCCTGGGCACCACATTCGTCATGCCACATTTGCACCGCTGGTGATGATCATCAAGCACTAATCTGGGATATACAACAGATGCCACGAGCCATTGAAGATCCAATTTTAGCTTATACTGCAGCAGAAGGAGAGATAAATCAGATTCAGTGGGGCCCAACTCAACCTGACTGGATTGCTATTTGTTATAACAAATCCCTGGAAATATTGAGGGTTTGAATGCTGTTTTGCCACTATTGTGTGTTGCCCCGATTTACATTTGTTGTAAGGATGCCAGATGTACCTTTAGAATTTAAAAGAACCTTGGCATGCCCTTTTATGATATTACTTCGACAGTGTTGTCATAGTTTTTGATTTATGAAAAAGTTGACGTAATTTGGATTTGCTTACTGTCTAAACTGTTGTATTGATCTTGCCTAGCGATATACATATAGTTTGTAGATGCCACGCTTCATAAATGAAGCATGCCTTACCCTTATTATGAAATCACTTTGATAGAGTTGTTAGTATCCTTAGTTTCTAATGTAAGCTGACTTGTAAAGGATTTTCAGACTATGTTTGAACTGTTGGGCTGCTTGGTTCCGTTTGTATTCACGCAGTTCATAAACGTTATTATTGAAAAATGAAGCGTAGTTATTCATTAGAATGGCTAAGCTTCATAATTTACTGAACAATTTTGACGATGAAGAGTCTGGATTCTATGTTGATAGACGCTCAGTTTGTAGATGTATAGCTTCTTAAGTGTTACTTTTCCGTACTCTCGAATATATTTATCAGTGTATCGCTCTGTTTATCGATGTCTGTATATTTTGTCTGCATTTTGGGTGTGTTTCAGATCTCAGTTAACGGTAATGATAAAATTAATCACGTACAGTTATTTTTTTTTTTTGAAAAACAAACGTACAGTTATTATTTTTTTTTTTGACGACGAAAAACAAATGCATTCTTGTTATTTTAAGTGCAGAAAATAACACAGTATTGTGAACACATTTATAGTTATAAGAAATTGCTACAGCAGCATCAGTTGGGGGGGGGGGGGTGCATCCCTAGGTTTTTGCCATTCTCTCGTAAATTCTAAAAGAAAATTTCGGTTTAAATTATTATAAACACCGTTTTTGGTATTCTCATTTTAAATATTGACAAAAATGACAATTTCCGGCTCCTTAGATTTTGAAAAAATACATTTTGTCCCTCCCCCTCTAAATTTTTGCAAATTAAACAAATATGAGTTTGAATAAATCGCAACCCTACGATGAATTCTTTTGTTCTTGAATGAATGCCGTTTCATGTTGCATCGCTTTTAATATCTAATGTAATAGCTTGATTCGTTCAGAGTATAGAATTGAACAGGTCAGTGCTTCTTAGAGCCCATTATCATTAATAATTAGTTACTATGTTTGTTCCATTCTTAGCGTTGTAATTGTAGGAGGAATGAGCTTGTTTTCTTCAATTTTAGAGTGATTCTAAAGACTAACAGTTAGTGATAATATGGAACGCTGATGGAATGTTCATCCGTGTTTCGACTGCAGGTTGATTAGTGCTAGTGATGGCTTATGAGCTAGAACCTGCAGTGGTAGAGTCTCTTACTTGGAAAGTACCTGTGGCATGCATGGGGAGAATGATTTTTATTTGATATTTTAATTTTTTAATCTTAATTTAAATATTTTGATTTGTAGTGCTTATTTATTGAAAAATGTTGCTATTATGTTATTGTTTTACATTGATAATTAAAATATCCGATTTTGTAATGAAAATACCTTGACTAAAATTGTTGTTTTTTTAATTTCGAGTATATTAGCGTTTTAACTAACGGGGGGGGTTTTTTCAAATTTTACAGGGCTATATTTATTGAATTTTAAAAAAATAATATTTGTGTATCTAATATATGGGCGTTTTGTTTTTTATTGTAAATCTGTCCCGTTTCTTTTGAAAATTTAGGTGGTTCTCGCCCAGTTAACTTACACTTTAAAAGGATAATCACCATTTCATGTTAACTCCACGGAACATTATTTGTCTCTTATTTTGCTATGACTTTTTGCTTGTTTCACATCTTACTAGTTTTTTCAGACTTTATAATTTTTCTATTTTCAAACAGATCCCTTGTTCAAAAGAACGGAGCTTCCCATATTCCTCAGACTTCGCTTTTGCGCTGTAACAAGGAATATTTCGACGTCAGTTGACTACCGAAACTAGGCTAATCCTTATTCACTAATATATGTTAGAATAACTAACCAAATCTTAAATTAAACTGAAATAAACAGGAATCATCACAAGCAGGAGCAGGGCTACTACCCCCTAAGCCATCTATCGGCAAATGAAATAGTGAACAAAATGGATCAGTTGTATTTATATTTTATCTTGAATCCTTGTTCAATGCTTTGCTAAATTTTGATTGACTGATACCCCTGTTCTCAAAAATCAGCACATAAAAAAAAAAAAAAAAAAAAAAAAAAAACACTAACCTTTTGAAGTGAACTCTTTTTTTTCTTCCCGATGTTTTTTCTGTCCATTTACAGTTCACTTCCAAACATTATTGTGTTTTCATTGTTTTTTGCTGTTCTTTATTGAGCACTAGACAGCTTTGTGCTGATTCTTGCGGAAGTAGAGGGGCAGTTTAAGGGGGAAAAGCTGTTGCCCTGGGCGCAGGAATTTTAGGAGCGCGAAATTTTGAATAAATAGTCTAACGGTTATAATCATTTTATAATTTTGAAATTTCATTAATATAAAATGAAGTAGAGGGTGCAGTCGCCAGTAAGTATAGAATTCGAAATTTTCATTCCAGTAATTTCAAATCCATTAATTGGATTATTAATTGGACATTCCAGTAAAATCATATAACATCTAACAATAATAATCCCAAAACAGTATCATATAACAATTCTTAAAAACAGAGAACATCCACTTTTGCGGATGTTGGGCTATTTTGGATTTAAAGTATACACCCTCGGGAATCTTGGGGTTAACTTTAAGAATTCCAGGCTCTGGTACTAGAACTTATGATCCGATTATTAAGTCCTTGATTTCTCGAGGCTCACTTGAGGATCCCCGAAGACCCAGTCCCATAGTTTAGAAGTAGATAACCCCTTTCCAATATTCGTTTGTACTACTGATTTTATAAAAATAAAATGAAAAATTTTTAGATTGGGGCTTGACCAAAGAAGGTATTTGATGGTCATATTTTTAGGGAAAGTATAAAAAAAAACAACTCATACTTTTTTTTATTTTAACATTCATTATATTGAAGTAAACACAAGAATTTGAAGACAACTCCATAGCCAAAATGGAGCTAGGTTTACTATTGTAACTTCGATGCAAAACGATTGTTTGTAGTGCATTTGGTGTAAATAGTATTTCATATTTGTGTTAAGTAATTGACATTGCCACTCCTTTTTATTCGTTTTTTTTTCGGCCCTGAAACATCTACCCAATCTTCTGTAGTCTTAGTTTTGTTACCCGAGCAGTATGAGGGTTAGTATCTGAGCAGTATCGAGCAAGTTAGTATGTAGACAGCCGTCACACAGTTGAACAAGAGTATTAAAGTCTCCCAGGAAAGATAAAATAGCCAAGAAGGCTCTGGAAAGAAACAATAGAAGACCTATTTGAGACGCATTGAATAAAAAATGCATGAAAAAACGAAAACTTTCCATGTCTGATGTGCATACATATCAATATATCTTTATCTAAATAAACCCTTCCTAAAAATCTGACTTGAAATTTAAACTGACCTCCAGGAAGAAGCAGACAAAATATTATTATTTGAATTCTAATGTAAAAAGGTGCAAATTCTTGCTAAAAGGAATATTAGTTTTTAACGAAACTTGTATATTTTAATCTTGCTCGAGAGAAATCATTAACGGTTTTGGGTACATTGCCTGGAGCATTTGATTTTTTGGAATTGAGGTAGTTACCGCCTTTTTTTTTTAAATCACCGGCTAGAACGTGAATTTCTGCAAATGGCTACTATGAACAGCCCTGCTAACTAAGATGTGTTAAAGTTTCTTCTGATCATCTTGGCCAAAGTCCGAAAAGGGATCATGTGGTTTGGATTAAAAGGAACCTTAATGAAAATCACACCATCAAATTCAACGTATCCGAGAACCCTATTGTAGAAATTTCAAGCTCCCATTTGTAAAAATGCGAAATTTTGTATTTTTCGCCAGGAGAAAGATCACGGATGCGTGTTTATTTGTTTGCTTTCCCCTGGGGTGATTGCATCAAACCAAAGGCCCTAGAATATCGGGAAAGGACTCATTCTAACAGAAATTACAAGTTTGGTGCCGTTTTTAAGTGATCAAAAAATTGGAGGGCAGCTAGCCCCCTCCCATAACCCTTTCCCTCTCAAAGTCAACCAATTAAAATTTTCAAAATGTTGAGATACCCATTTTGTACAGCACAGTCGAAAGCTCAGTAAACGTGCCCCTGGGGATAAAATGGCCCGCCCACAGCCCCTGGGGAAAGGTCTGTAAGTCATGAAGTTGCAAATTGTTAACCATTTGTTATTGTTATTGCATTGCATTTGTTATTGGGAAATATACCGAAACTTTTTTAGGGGGAAGGATTTCCGTCGGGAGGGAATTTTGCGCGGGGTGAGCTTTCCAGGGGGAATTTTACACTCAGGTAATTTACCAGAAGTCCTATACGAAATTATTTTTATTTGTCTTACTTCCTCATTGCCAGCTCAATTTTACAATTTGAGATGTTAAGGGGAATCGTCCCCGGGAAATTTTTACTGGGTTTGAATTGTCTAGAGTATCTTTCAGTTGGGAGGGGATTTTCCATGAGTGAATTCCTCCATTGGGGAATTTTCCACGGAATACATTTTCCAGAGGGAACTTCCTGTGTGAGCAACTTTCTACTAGGGGTGGAGGAGGGGCCATTTCCGGGAAAACTTTTCCATAGAGGAGGGGATTTCTCGAATGATTAAAAAAAAAACAATTTAAAATTAAAGTATTTTTCAAATGAAAGTGACCTAAGAAAAAATTTTAACCCGGTATCGCCCGCAAGAAACTTTCCGGATTGAATTTTGAGCTAGAATGGAATTGTCTGGGAAAATTTCCCTTGCAAGGGGGGGGGTCTTTTATGGGGAAAGAACTTACTACGTGGGAATTTTCCATGGAGGGAAGCTGGATCTCCCGGCATTATTTAAAAACGACCAG
This sequence comes from Artemia sp. Qi Xiang Cuo, assembly GCF_049724085.1. NCBI lineage: Eukaryota > Metazoa > Arthropoda > Branchiopoda > Anostraca > Artemiidae > Artemia > Artemia sp. Qi Xiang Cuo. The sequence continues at coordinate 20,293,546 of NC_142799.1, forward strand.
AAATTAAATGAAAAAAAAACAAGTTTTTTGTTAAACTCAAAGTAAGGAGCAATATCAAAACTTAAAACGAACAAAAATTATTGCGTATATGAAAAATATTACCCCTCCTCAAGACCTTGCTCTTTATGCTAAAATTTGATTTTATGTCCGAATTCTTTAAGAACGACTCCTGAAACACAATGGCTGTTAAATTAGAATAATAGTTTTTTTTATTCTATAAAGAAAACTTCAGCGTTAAGAGCGAGATCTGGAGGAGGGGTAACTTATTTCATATACGTAATAATTTCTGTTCGTTTTAATTTTTGATATTGCTCCTTACTTTCAGTTGAAAAAAAAATATTTTTTCATTTAATTTACTCTTTCACGAAGGATGAGGTACATAGACACGGAGTAGTGCTTTTGATGAATAAGGAAGCTGCTAAGTTTTGTTGAGGTTGGAAAGGTATTAATAATAGAATGCTAGTCTCTCATTTTATGACTAAAAAGTGCACGGTTTTATTTGTTGTATGTGTCCCTGCAGAACCGACGGGAATAGTAGTGACTAAGATGGGAATAGGTCATGACTGTGTTACGCATCTAATACCCAGGTAGAAATACAGGGTTTTTATTTGGAGATTTAAACGCGCAGGTCGGTACACATAGAGATAGATGGTATCCTAGAGATATATATCTAAAGAGATATAGATATGTCCTAGAGGCACAGTTTATAGAATTAGCAGTATGATCATTCTCTATCTCTCCCATTTTAAAAACCCCGACAGGGGTGCGAGTGCTCCGGAGAACGTTTTTGCAGATAGAAACATAGGCGTTATCAGATCTTTTCGCGGGTAGACAAGTCAGATTTCTCTTGGACACGAAACAAGTGGAAACCCGCTATTACAAATAATGCACTTGGTAACCATTTCTTAGTGATTGACGATAACAGACTAATCCGCTAAGGGAGAAACAAGTGGGAGGAGCTTTTTGTTCGCACCGAGACTGAAGACCAGAAATTATCTGCGATAAGCTTACTGTCTATAAACTGTGCGTAGAGGTAGGGAAATTAGGTATAGGAAAAGAAAACTGCAATGGCTACAGACTGCTGCAATTTCGTAAGTATAACAGTCGAGTTATAAAATTGCAGTGTTTGGTCATTAAATGGCCCAAAGTTAAGATGGTATTTACACAATGGTAAGACACCTAACCATATATTAATTTATTTAAAGAAGCAGAGGCTGATTAGCACTGTTATGACATCATACACAAGAAAATATGACGTGATAAGGATACTTTGCGTAATTAACTCTAAATTTGGATACTTACGTCATCGACTCTATAAACAAGTTGGCTTTTGAAAATCGTTTGTCAGTTTCAAAACATAAGGCAATGAGAGAAGATTACAAAAGGTTTGACAAAAGTGACGATGGTAACCTAGAATCCTCTATGGCTAACAGTGTTTCTAAGGTTGTAAACTCAACTACTGTGGAAATAAGTGAGTCAAATTCCAGCATGACTGTAGATATAAAACAAATGAAAACTTGGAACAGAAGTTTTGTAGATACTAGCGCTTCAGTCCCTGCTGAAGAAGAAAGTATTTCCACCAGATTAAAGTCAAGAAAAGGTCATTTAGAACAAAGAAGTAACCAAAGTCCTAGCAAGGCTGTAAATTTGAGAAAAAAGAAAACTCATGACATGAGCTTTGTAAATTCGAGGGTTTTAGTACCTTTTATGGTTGAATGTATGTCCACCGGATTACAAGAGGAACCTGGTACATACATTTGTAAAATTAAACGGTCAGGAAAACTTTTTCAACAAACATGTGACGCAGGTCACAATGCTGCGAATTCAAGACAAAGAAAAAGTCTTGATTTGAGCTTTCCGAATTCAAGCGGGTCTGGTCATGACAGGGCGGAATGCATTTCCACCCAATTACGTGATAAATCGGGTGCACACATTTCTGAGCTTGAACCGTCAAGAAAAAGGCCTTTTGAAGAGATGAATGATCCAGGCAGCAAAACTGAGAACCCAAAAAAAAGAAAGGCTTGTGACTTGAGCCTTGAAAAATCTTTACACCATGCTGCAGCAGAAGGTAAACTAAACACGTGTCAGTTACTTATTCCAAAGGGTGCTCATATAGACGCTTTAGATCATAAAAGACGTACTCGTTTGCATATGACCATGAATGAAGAGAAAGCTTTTATAGTTAGAACCAAAGATAACTGTGTTTCTAAGGTTGTGAACTCAAACAATGTGGAAATAAGTGAGCCAAATTCCACCATGACTGTAGATATAAAGCGAATGAGAACTTGGAACAAAAATTCTGTAGATACAAGCTGGTCCATGCCTGTCGAGGCAGAAAGTATTTCTACCAGATTAAAGTCAAGAAAAAGTCCTTTAGAAAAAAAGAGTAACCGAGGTCCTAGCAAGGCTGTAAGTTTGAGAAAAAAGAAAATTCATGACCTAAGCTTCGAAAATTCGTGCACGTTAGTACCTGTCAAGGCAAAATGTATTTCCACACGATTGTGCAATGAATCGGATGTAAGCCTTTCTAAGCTTGAACCGTCAAGAAAAAGGCATTATGAAGAAATGAGTAACCCAGGTAGCAAGGCTGTGAATTCAAAAAAAAGAAAAACTCGTAACTTGAGCCTTGAAAATTCGAGCGCGTTAGTACCTGTCAAGGCAAAATTTATTTCTACACGATTATGCAGTGAACCGGGTGTAAACATTTCCAAGCTTGAACCGTCAAGAAAAAGGCATTTTGAAGAAATGAGGAACCCAGGTAGCCAGGCTGTAAATCCAAAAAAAAGAAAAACTCGTAACCTGAGCTTTAAAAATTCGAGCTTGTCAGTACCTGTCAAGGCAGAATGTGTTTACACCCAATTACATATTGCTGCTACCAAAGGTAAACTAGGCATATGTCAGTCACTTGTTTCAAAGGGTGCCCATATAAACATCTTCGATGGTGAATATCGCACTCCTTTACATTGTGCCGCAAAAAAAGGACATATATCTGTAGTTATGTATTTCTTAGCAAAGGGAGCAAACCCCAATTTGAAGAGTCTTAGAGATTATTACACACCTTTACACACTGCTGCTGAAGAAGGTGAACTAGGCATTTGTCAGTTACTTGTTTCAAAGGGCGCGCATATACATGCTAAAGATAAGCATGGGTTTACGCCGTTACATTATGCTGCAAAACGGAACAATCTAGATATTTTTAAGTTACTTTTTTCAAAGGCGCGCATACACTTGACGTATTACACTCAATGGGCTTTAAAAGAAGGGCAAATATCTGTAGCTAAATATCTTTTAGAAGAGGGAGGAATTCAGCTTTTAGAAAATCTTAATTTGAGGGCTTGCGTCCGATTCCGTAAAAAACATATTGTAAAATCACCTTTACATGTTGCTGCTACTAAAGGTAAACTAGGCATATGTCAGTTACTTGTTTCAAAGGGTGCCCATATAAACATCTTCGATGGCGAATATCGCACTCCTTTACATTGTGCCGCAAAAAAAGGACACGTATCTGTTGCTATGTATCTCTTAGAAAATGGAGCAAACCTCAATTTAAAGGCAAGTGGCGGATATACACCCTTACACTTAGCTGCTGCAAAAGGTCAAGTACACATGTGTCAATTACTTGTTTCAAAGGGTGTACACATAGACATTTTAGATAGTGACGGTTTGACTCCTTTATATTATGCCTTGGAAAAAGGCCGAATGTCTGTAGCTAATTATCTTTTAGAAAAGGGAGCAAACCTCAGTCTGAAACACTGTTATCTAAATTATTTTGTTTCACAAGGTAGACTAGACATTTGTCAGTTACTTGTTTCAAACGGTGCAGATATAAATGATTTAGATCATAAAAATCGTACTCCTTTACACTGGGCCGTGAAAGAAGAGAAAAGTTTTGTAACAAGAACAAAAGTAAAAGATAAACTAGAAATTGTCAAGTTATTACTTTCAGGAGGTGCATCTGTAGATGCTGAAGATAAAGATGGGTTTACACCGTTACACTATGCTGCAAGACGGAACAATCTAGATATTTTTCAGTTACTTTTTTACAAGTCACGCATGCACTTGAATAAATTTTACCGTCCTTTGCATTGGGCCGCAAAAGAAGGGCATATATCTGCAGCTAAACATCTTTTAGAAGAGGGAGGAATTGAGCTTTTAGAAGACCTCAATTTGACGGCTGGAGTCAGACGTTCAATGACCGGTCATATAAAATCACCTTTACATGTTGCTGCTACAGAAGGTGAACTAGGCATTTGTCAATTACTTGTTTCAAAGGGTGCCCATATAAACATTGGATATATCTGCACTCCTTTATATTGTGCCGCAAAAAAAGGACACATATCTGTAGCTAAGTATCTCTTAAGAAAGGGAGCAAACCCCAATTTCACACCTTACAATTACACACCTTTGCAAATTGCTGCTGAACGAGGTAAACTAGAAATGTGTCAGTTACTTGTTTCAGAGGGCTCGCATATAGACGGTTTAAATAAAAAGTGTCGTACTCCTTTACATATTGCCGCGAAAAATGGGCAAACATCCGTGGCTAGTTATCTCATAGAAATGGGAGCAAACCTCAATTTAAAGGCTGGCTATCAGGGAGATGGATATACATCTCCAGATTGTGGATATACACCCTTACACTTTGCTGCTAAACATGGTCAAATAGACATGTGTCAATTACTTGTTTCAAAGGGTGCCCATATAGACATTTTGGATGATGAAAGACGAACTCCTTTACATTTGGCCGTGAAGGAAGAAGGAAGAAGAGTAGATTTTTGTAGAACAGAAGAAGGAAATAAAGCAGAAATTGTCAAGTTACTTCTTTCAAGAGGTGCACCTACACATATTTTGGATAAGTATGGGCTTGCACCGTTGCATTATGCTGCCAGAGAGAACAAACTAGATATTTGTCAGTTACTAGTTTCAAAGGGTGCACAAGTAGACGTGTTAGATAATAAGGGTCGTACTCCTTTGCATATGGCCGTGAAAAATGGGCAAACATCCGTGGCTTGTTATCTCATAGAAAAGGGATCAAACCTCAATTTAAAGGCTGGCAATCAGGAAGATTGGGGATTTACACCCTTACACTTAGCTGCTGCAAAAGGTCAAGTACACATGTGTCAATTACTTGTTTCAAAGGGTGCACACATAGACATTTTAGATGATGACGGTTGGACTCCTTTACATTGTGCCTTGCAAAATAGGCGAATGTCTGTAGTTAATTATCTTTTAGAAAAGGGAGCAAACGTCTATTCGAAGTATGGCAATCGGGCTTTACATTATTTTGCTGCACAAGGTACCCTAGAAATTTGTCAGTTTCTTCTTACAAAGGGTGCACATATAGACGCTTTAGATGATAAAAGGCGTACTCCATTACACTGGGCGGTGAGAGAAAATACTGGAGATAATCTAGAAATTGTCAAGTTACTTCTTTCAAAAGGAGCACCTATAAATGCTTTAGATAGGGATGAGTTTACATCGTTACAATATGCTGTTTCCGAGAGAAAGTTTGCTATAGCTGAATATCTTCTAGGAAAAAAAGCAATTTATCATCACAACAAAAAAAAAGACGAATATAAAAAATTGCTTAAAGATCTAATAGATAAATACACTATAGAAAAAACAGCTACAATGAAGTTGGGTCCTATACTGTACAACCTGGCCTTTAATGAATCAAATTCTCTGAAATCAATATGCCGGCATGTTATCGTAAATTATACATGTCAAGCCAAATTATGTGATATAATTGAACGGTTAGACACACCAAAGTTTTTAAAAAGCTACTTGACTTTTGATGAAGAGCTTCAACTTTCTTTCCAGGAATCACCTCTTAAATAGAAACCAGTACGATGTTCAGGATTTTTGGTTAGATTAGGAAAAGCTAGGCTAGGCCAAGTTAGGTCAAGTTGGACTAGGAAAGAGCTGGGTGGGTGGGGAGGTTAGGTTAACTACAAGTAGTTTTTTGGTTAGGCTGGGTTTGGTTATATTGGGTTTTAGTGGGTGGGTAGGCTAGGTCAGGATGGGGTTGGGTGGGTGGATTTTTAGGTTAGCTTAAGTTAAGTTAGGCTAGTTTAAGTTAGGGTAGGTTAAGCTAGGTTATGTGTGTGTGTTTTTGTGTGTATGGGTGTGTGCATGTCTGTGTTTGTGTGTTTTAGCATCTATGTGTGTGTGTGTGTGTGTGTGTGTGTGTGAGTGTGTTTGTGCTGTCTGTGTTTGTGTCTGTCAGTGTGTGTGTTTCTGTCTGCGTTCTATGTGTATTTGTGTGTTTCTGAGTTTGTGTGTGTGTGTGTGTGTGTGTGTGTGTGTGTTTCTGTCTGCGTTCTATGTCTATTTGTGTGTTTCTGAGTTTGTGTGTGTGTGTGTGTGTGTTTGTGTGTGTGTGTGTGTGTGTGTGTGTATGTGTGTGTGTGTATGTGTGTATGTGTGTGTGTCTATGTGTGTGTGTGTCTGCGTGTGTTTCTGTGTGTCTTTGTGTGTCAATGTGTGTGTATGTGTGTGTTTGTGTTTGTGTGTGTGTGTATGCGTGTGTTTGTGTGTGTGTGTGTGTTTGTTTGTGTATTTTTTTTTGTTTTTGGGTGTGTGTTTGTGTGTGTGTGTGTGTATATGTGTGTGTGTTTATGTCTATGTGTGTGTATGTGTGTTAATGTGTGTATGTGTGTGTGTTTGTGTTTGTGTGTGTGTATATGTTTATGTATGTGTGTGTGTGTGTATTTGTTTGTGTTTGTTTCTGTGTGTGTGTGTGTGTGTTTGTATGTGTGTGTGTGTATGTGTGTGTCTGTGTGTGTGTATCTGTTTTTGTGTGTTTGTGTGTGTATATGTGTGTTTGTCTGTCTCTCTGTGTGTTTCATCAAAATCCTGGGGGGGGCAAATTTGAAACTAATTTTCCTAATTCAAGTGAAAATGACAGTAAAACTGAAAAATTGGCCATTTGACACCATAAAGGTACTATTTAGTACTATAAAAGGGCTATAAAGGTACTTTATTGTACTATAAAGATAAATACATAAACTAAAAAAAAAAACTTATCTGTTTCTGTTGATGCTTGAATTATGTAGGTTTATCTCAGTTTTGACAGGATTTTGGAAGAAAGTAAATTTCAGCTGGGGAGCAGACTAGAGTCTAGGGGGGGGGCAGACCAAGGTCTGGGAGGGGCAGTTGCCCCTTGCCCTATAGAAAATTACGCCCCTGGCTTTAAGTTTTCTGGTACTATTCTATTAAACAGACTCTTTTATATAGTGTATATGGAATGTCAAACTGCAGACGTGGCAAAAAACCTGTTTTTACAGGATGATTTAAGACACAGCTATAGAGGGGGGGAAGTTACCTAGTTTAGGTTACGAATTTAATATATGCTGTGCTTTGCCAACCCCCCCCCCCCCCCCTAATGTGCAAATATATAGCCCAAATTTGTTTCTAAACTAGCATATATTCATCCAATTTTATGTTATTTATTTAGCATTAACCAAACTAGCACTAAATAGAAGAGTCGATTTAATAGAAGAGTACCAGTTTTCTTTTTAGGGTTTTTAACAATAGTGATACCAATGGTGTAGTTTGTGTTTTTCTGTAGTGCCTTTTTAAAGGGGTTTCAAGCTCTTTCAAAAAATTCCTGCAAATTTGTTTTCAAACATTTTAATTTGTTTTATAACATTTTACTATTAAGACTAATAATAATAATAATTACCATTCCTAAATCAGCTATAAATGCCAATGTCTTCTCACTAGACAGTTTTTTTCGAAATAGGCAAATAAAATGATTGCACCCAGTATGTCTATCAACATAGTGTTGCTAGATAGTTCCAGCTAGGCAGAATCAAGGCCTTGGAGTCAGCAAAGAGTGGCTGCCCCTTCCTTAGCCATTGTTCTTTACGCTAGAGTTTGTCTTTTTGTCACAATTCTCAAACTTAACTAAAGACTACTCCAATGCAAACTGTTGAATTTGAATGAGAAGTATTTGTAAAGAACTTTTTGACTTTGGCATAAATACCAAAAATTGAGGAAGGGACAACCCACCTCATATAGGCAAGCAAGTGACCTAAGCCTTATAGGCTCACCTGCTTAGAGTCTCAGGCAGCCTACCCTGTTTTAGGATTGGCACATGACCAACAAGTCTCCTCATATTTGCAGGTGAATGGGGAGACCAAATAGTTTTCCAAGTGTTTTGGTGAATGGCCTAGGCATATGGCGGGAGTAGCTATGAATCTCAAATTGGGCAAATACTTGTGTTTTAGCTTTTAGAGAGGCACACCTGCGTAAAATATCAGGCAGGTTGACCATCCCTTCCATAAAAGCCTTAAATACCCCAGGGTATGACTTATAACCCTTGCCCTATGCTCTGGTATTTTGTATCAACAGCAAAAACCTTGTTATATGATCTTTGGACTATTTTGAATAAAATGACAGTCTCAAAATTTTTATTGGATACATTTTGGAATTATTTGAAAAAAACTACGTTTTCTAAAGAGTTAAAGAGGCTAAGTTACAAGGTCGAACCTTAAAACGTACAGGGATTAGGAGGCAAAGAGGCTGAGTTACAAGGTCGAACCTTAAAACGTACAGGGATTAGGAGGCACAGTTGGGGGGCTGCCGCCCCCAAACCCCGCTTTCGCAGCCTTTAAATAAAAAAAAGTTTTTTAAACTGAAAGTAAGGAGCGACATTAAATCTTAAAACGAACAGAAATTATTCTGTATATGAAAGAGGCTGTGCCCTCCTCAACGCCTCGCTCTTTACGCTAAAGTTTGACTCTGTCTCACAACTTTATTTTTTAAAACAATAAAAAACTTTAGCGTAAAGAGCGAGGCGTTGAGGAGGGCACAGCCTCTTTCATATACAGAATAATTTCTGTTCTTTTTAAGATTTAATGTCGCTCCTTACTTTCAGTTTAAAAAACTTTTTTTATTTAAAGGCTGCGAAAGCGGGGGTTTGGGGGCGGCAGCCCTCAACTGTGCCTCCTAATCCCTGTACGTTTTAAGGTTCGACCTTGTAACTCAGCCTCTTTGCCTCCTAATCCCTGTACGTTTTAAGGTTCGACCTTGTAACTCAGCCTCTTTAACTCTTTAGAAAACGTAGTTTTTTTTCAAATAATTTCTGCACGTTTTTGCACAGTTTATTACTTATAATTGCTTGACTAACTGTTAGCTGATCGTGTCAGGAATTAAAGTTGGGGGGCTGCCGCCCCCAAACCCCCGCTCTTGAACATTCTTGTGTTAAGGCTTTTAATTCCTGAATACTCAAATCACGTCGTACAGGGTGCCTCCTAATCCCTGTACGTTTTAAGGTTCGAACTTGTGACTCAGCCTCTTTAACAGCCCCCCAACTGTGCCTCCTAATCCCTGTACGTTTTAAGGGTCGACCTTGTAACTCAGCCTCTTTAACTCTTTAGAAAACGTAACATTTTTCAAATAATTTAAAAAAGAAACTGAGTTTCTTTTTTAAAGTTTAAATTCAGTATATAAAAAATTTGCTCTGACGGTGAATCGAACCCGGGTTTTCCGCCTGACAGTCTGAAGTATCAATCGCTGGACTAATGAGACACAATTGTAATTGTTTTTTAGTAAATCGAATCTTTTTTCGCAAAGCAAATTCCCACAAAACTTGATATTTGGTTTTTGGAAAACAGGAAAGGGGTGATCAGATTGAGCTGAAATTTCAAAGATAAGCTCCCAGGCCCCAGGAAAACTTAACCTCTAAATTTCAGCCCGATCAGACAACACTAAAGGGGGGTTGTGGTGGGAAAAATTAACATGGGCTATTATAGGAAAACGAGGTTTTTCGTAAATGTAAATTCGGGGGATAATTTTTTTGGTCTGAAAATATCAAAAGGCCCTAAGAGGTCAAATTCTGCTTCCGATGAGTCCTCATTCACCCGGATCAGTTGCCAACTGTGGCCTGTAGGCGTGGATAACAAAAAAAAAGAGAAATGAATTTTAAGTGGCTATATTTGGTTTTTTGAAAACAGAACAGGAATGAGTGATCGGATTGAGCTGAATTTTCAAGTATTAGCTCCGAGGCCCCAGGAAATCTTACCCTCTAAATTTTAACCCAATCGAACAACTTTAGAGTGGGGCTGTGGTGGGAGGGTCCAAACTTCCGGCCCAGTTTACCCCATGAAGATAAAGTCGGAGGAGGATGAAATTTGCAAGTTTCTTAGTTTGAGCTTGGGCTACAAAATGCGATTGCCGCCGTCTCTCTGTGACCTCTAGGACCTGAAATCGCTTAACATTGTGGTGGGTCGCCTCTTTATAGAGGCACAAGTGTGCCTCCTTGAAAACACAACGTTTAGGGGGGGGGGGGGCTAGATGCCCTCTGATCACTTTTACTCTTAAAAAGGGCACTAGAAATTCTGATTACCAATCCAATGAGTCCACTCCAAAGCATATACAACCATCCTTTCTATAAAAACCTTGCGTCAACACGCGATGACACGCGATCACATTGCGTCAACACTGTGCCTTCGCAATGCTTTGTTTTAATTAGACAGTCGGATTCCCCTGGATCGTGCCAGTTCTGAGTTGATCGTTCATTGGGCGCCGAGACTCCGCACCAAGCCGAAGCAAGGCACTAAGCGCACTGCTTGGGCCGTCCAAGACCAGCTTGAGAAGGGATTGAGCACCCTTGCGAGCACCCAAGCCCAACTCGGTAGCCAGTCGCATCGTGCTCCAAGCCTGACACCCTCACCCGTCAGAGCCACTCCTTATCGCGAGGATCAGGATCCAATGTGCCGATTTCCCTTACCTCCAGTCCTCTATCGCCTAGAGGCTGTTCACCGTGGGGACCTGATGCGGTTATCGGTCCGGTCTGGTGGGAGGAGTTGACGTGGCCCTCACCATGGTTTTCAAGGGCCGACAAAAATCCACGGACATCGCTCAAGTGCAACGCTCTTCGAAAGATTAACCCTATATCTCCGCTGAGGAATTCCAGGGTTTGTATCTCCCTTATACAGAAAAGAAAACTCTTCCCGGCGCTCTCGCCAGCTTCCCATGACCAATTCTCGTTGCCGAGACGGATACGAGGATGCAAACGTTACCCCAACCAGGCTCCCAAATAAAAACGGGATTGCCTTTCGCCCTTGCCATGAGCCTCACGCTTTGCAATCAACACTTCGTGTCTCTTTCGTTCAACTCTCGTCTTGTGCTACCATTTCAGGTTGGGACTGACCCATGTCCAACCACTGTTCACATGGAACCTTCCCCCACGTCAGGCCTCAAGGATCTCTCTCGAGTATTTGCTACTACCACCAAGATCTGCGCCACTGGCCACTCCAGGCAGGCTCACGCCCAAACCCTTCAACGCAACCAGTGCGACCTCCCTACTCACCGGCGCGTCAGTAACGATCACCAAGGATCGACGAGCTCTGCGACCGGCGGTCCGTTATCAGCACACGGCTACAGCGCCTCCCATGTGCAGGGCGAGTTGCGTCGGCAGGTGAGTTGTTACACACTCCTACGCTGTTTCCGACCTCCATGGCCACCTTCCTGATGTCTGGAGCAAACAAATACTTTCCGTTGGATAGGGACTCTGCATGGGTTTGGGCGCTTTAACCGGACATTTGGTTCATCCCACAGCGCCAGTTCTGCTTACCAAAAGTGGCCCACTGGGCACTCGGATCCGAAATCCTTGCCGCCAACAATACCACGGTCGGCAAGGCATCTCACCCATAGAAAGTTTGAGAATGGGTTGAGGGCGTTACGGCCCCAAGGCCTCTAATCATTCGTTTTACCGGATTTCGCCCAATTAGTCTTTCGCCCCTATACCAAGCTCCGACGATCGATTTGCACGTCCGAATCGCTTCGGTCCTCCATCAGGGTTTCCCCTGACTTCGACCTGGCCAGGCATAGGTCACCATCTTTCGGGTCCAATCATGTGTGCTCTAGGTGCGTCGCATCCGCAACGGGATCACGACGGCCCTGGGATGCGCCTTCTCCGGAGGAGAAGGATCTCCCATCAGCATCTGAAGCAATGCCTTAACTTTCATTACGCCATCGGTCTTCTCATCGACCTACGACTCGCACACAAGTTAGACTCCTTGGTCCGTGTTTCAAGACGGGTTGGAAGGAACTCGCCTACTCTCCGCTCACCCAGGAGACCCATAATGAGGCTCCCAGCAACAGAAGCCGGGCCGAATCGTTGCCGGGAATCCAACGTCTTGAAGCCGAAGCAACAAGAGCACTGGGTCCTTTGACACCGTTCCAGCCGCGTGCGGATTACGAATCCACCTGGGAATACACGCCGTGAGCAACGTAGATGCCCAGCACCATAATATAACAGCCGAGGCTGCCCTCAGTGATCACATCAGCACTCGCCACCCGCAACGATGATCCCGAAGATGCCTCGAACTTCAAAAGTCATTCCGTTTTAAACCCCTGGTGTATTTCTCGAAATTTTTAACTATCTCTTATTTTTTCTTTTCAACTGTCCCTCGGGTTACTTGTCTTCTTGTGTTCTAAATTTGGTTTTTAGCCTTTTTTGTTTTTTACAGCCTTTTTAGCGCTGATTTCTAAAGAAACACGACTCTAGAGAGACCTCGAAATGCCGAGCGTTCATCCGTCCTACGGGCCTAACACCCTCTCTGGTCAAGCTGGCCACAGTAAAGAGTACTCTAGACGGGACACACGACTGTCTTACGAGGCTCACACACACTGCATCGGTCGAAAGTGCCTCCCGAGGGAATCAATTGACCCTTAGTGCTGGGCTTATCCCTCTTCGCTCGCCGCTACTAGGGGACTCCTTGTTAGTTTCTTCTTCCGCTGACTAATATGCTTAAGTCAAGCGGGTTGTCTCACCTGAGCTGAGGCCGGGGTTTTTATATAAACTGACAGGGTCATTTGTTTTTCAAACCAATTATCCAAAGTCACCTGGTTACCACTAACCCTGATGTGCCAGCAAGCCCCTGGGAGTCAACAGTTCAACATCAAAAAGACCAATTTTCAACTACCAAAGTTATAGTAGTCCATTCCTGGGACGAAGGCTGTCAGTCAAAGTGTTTTAGTCGAAAAGAATTTGGATTCATCCTCATTGTGGGCCTTCTACTGTGCACAGCCCATAATGATAACATTCCTCTCGTTCCACCAAAAAGGAGCTCAGTTACCATTACCCAGTTGGGTGACAAGTAAAAGGGTGATCCACAAGAGGTATAGCCCTAGGCCATGTATACTTGATAAGATCACTTGCACTCTTTGTACCATGGATTTCCTAACCCACAGCCAAAAGAGGCAAATGAGACCAGCATAACGAGACCAATACCTTTCACCAAATCCTCTCAACATCAACTGTTGATACAAAACTTGACGAGATCGCTTACATTCTTTATAGGTTGTAATCAACAACAAATCGTAGCAAGGAGCCTCGCAGTGATGGTAAACAATGCCGTATAATAGCAACATCCATCTCTCAGCCAAAAGTAGTCCATTAACAAAGGCTTGACCTTCTAGGTGATTTAATACGAGAATCGGTAAATTGGTCCTGCTTGTTGCATTGTCTCACAATTCGATACTATTTCGTAGTCTTAAGTTATTACAAGTGATACCACATCAAGTTTTAGTCTATTTTCGTTTGATAAGTATCCAGCCCAAACTGCCCCTGCACTTGAACCCTTGCACACCTCAAGCCAAGCTATCTTGGGGCAAGCTCACCTTCATTCCCTTTAGTCTCGCGGAGTGGAATCCATGATCCTGGATTCATAGAGCCACTCTAGTCCCCAAATGACTATTTTTCACTACGAATTCACACGTAGAAAATATACATCGAGAGTTCAAGAGCATGTTGGCTTATTGCTTGCAAAATCGATGCTACATTAGTGCAATCGCAGTGCAAGACTTTGGCTCACCTGAGGACTCGCACACATCTCTTTTGATCAAGCCAATCCCTTCCTCTTGCACCACTTGGGCCCCCCGGAAGGTAAAGAGTGCTTCCCGGGCCCCACCAAAATATTGCTGGGGCAGCAACTACCACAGTGTTAGTAATCTGATGTCCACTATATCAGATGGCATGAATTTGGCCCACATACACAATTAAAGATTTATCACAAGCTTTGCATGCTCAGACAGCCCCCACTACAGAGCAGGATATAATCTCTTGTTGCTGCCAAAAGCAAACCCTCCATCCTTGTAATGAATAAAGACACCAAGACCTCAAGACAATACCCAGTCATCATCTACACACAACACCCACACAAATATGCTGCTGGGGCAACAACAATCAACCTCAGTGTTGGTTCATTAACATCATGACGTCATAGTGATTCCATTGAGACTTGCTAGCTTAACAGGCTTTGCATGCTCTACTCCTCTGAGAGCCCCAACTACAGAGCCAATTCAGGTAGTCCTCACAGTCAATAATCTCACCATTTCTCCATTAGTAACAAACCAAACTTTGAGGCAATCAGTCCCACAATAACTGCCTCAAAGCCTCCATTCCTCAAGACTCCGTTGAGCACTCCTTTTGTTCAACGAATGGCCCCCATGAATGATGATGCACAAGGGTACTCTTCACACGCGGAAAACCTACTTTTGGACCTCAAACACCAAACACTGGAACGTGTATCAATAACAGCGATTAGGCAAACTACTGACCACAGGGGCCAAGATTCTGCTTTTTGCTTATTAAATGCTAATGATCCTTCCGCAGGTTCACCTACGGAAACCTCGTCACGACTTTTACTTCCTCTAAAGGATCAAGTTTGAACAACTTTCAACCACACCAGGAGCGGCCCGGAGGCTGCCCTGGCGAGTCGTCCGAAGTTCTCACTAAATCATTCAATCGGTAGTAGCGACGGGCGGTGTGTACAAAGGGCTGGGGCGTAATCGACGCAAGCTAATGACTTGCGCCTACTAGGGATTCCTGGTTCATGGGGATCCTTGCAGTCCCCAATCCCAACCATGGAAGAGGTTCAGCGGGTACCCGGTCCTCTCGGACAGGGAGGACGCGCTGATTCTTCCAGTGTAGCGCGCGTGCGGCCCAAGACCTCTAAGGGGCTCACATACATGTTATTGCTCACTTTCATAGGGCTAGACGCCCCTGGTCCCTCTCATAAGAGCTATCAATCCCTCGTATCCATCGTCTTTTTAGCAGGCTAGAGTCTCTTTCGTTATAGGATTTAACCAGACAAATCGATCAACCAAATAATAACGGCCATGCACCACCACCCACTGAATCAAGAAAGAGCTCTCAATCTGTCAATCCTTCCAGTGTCCGGGCCTGGTGAGGTTTCCCGTGTTAAGTCAAATTTAGCAGCAGGCTCCACTCCTGGTGGTACCCTTCCGTCATTCCCTTTAAGTTTCAGCTTTGTAACCATATTTCCCCCTGATCCCAAACACTTTGGTTTCCCGGAAGCTACCCGCGGAGTCATTCAATTAACGTCCGCGGATCGCTGGTTGGCATCGTTTATGGTTAGAACTAGGGTGGTATCTGATCGCCTTCGAACCTCTAACTTTTGCTCTTGATTAATGAAAACATTCTTGGCAAATCCTTTCGCAGTTGTTCGTCTTGTGACGGTCCAAGAATTTCACCTCTAGCGTCGCAGTACGAATGCCCCCGTCTGTCTCTGTTAACCAGTACCTCAAGTCCAGAAAACCAACATAATAAGACCGAGGTCCTATTCCATCATTCCATGCTGTGATATTCAGGAGCGGTGCACCTGCTTTAAGCACTCTAATTTGTTCAAAGTAAACGTATCAGCCACCCAGGACACTCGGTTAAGAGCACCCAGAACGATCCAATGAATTGTCCGATCAAGGCAGTGACCACCGTGAGGCGGCACCACCCGACCGAGACCCATATCCAACGCCGAGCTTTTTAACCGCAGCAACTTTAATATACGCTCTTGGAGTTGGAGTTACCGCGGCTGCTGGCACCAGACTTGCCCTCCAAAGGATCATCGTTCAAGGATTTAAAGTGTACTCATTCCAATCACAGGGCCTCGGATGAGTCCTGCATCGTTATTTTTCGTCACTACCTCTCCGTGCTGGGTGTGTTCAAGGTACACGCCGGTGTAAGTCCGGTGTGTTTGGAGCCGGGTCGCATTAGCAATATACGTACTCGACCCCCTTTAACAATTGCCCCTTGTAACCAAGGTGCGTCGAAGATCATCCACTCGACCTTGGAGAAGGAAGAACGTCGACAGACATGTCGCCGGTGCGCGACCGTGCGATCGGCTATAGTGCGTCCGAGTCACCTATAGTATAGAAGAATCACTTGGTGTATTTATAGACTAAAAGCACCCAGGCCTTGAAGTTTTTTAGAGATTTCATTTAGGATACAGCTAAGGAAATCATTTCTCCAAGGCGTATATGTTTATATTGCATTACCAATCAATTAGTTATATATAAAGACGAGTGGACTAAACATGGGGGATTGAAAATCTAATTTATTTTATTACTCATTTATAGTCTCATCTGCTCCTGTCAGGATCAACCAGGTAACACATTCACGTTACCCTCAGGCACATTAGAAACACAGTGAACCATTGAGATTTCTCTCCAGGAGTAAGGCCACCTTGCCATCCTCCTTTCAAGACCCCTTAATCCCATGGTCAAAGGCACTAATGATACCAAAATCAATACCAAATCAAGGATTCCACAATATCCAAGATTCGTCTAGCTCAACAGATGCTAGGATCATAGTGATTCCCTATGGCTTAAAACCAACTCACTCTGAACCCACCATCAGCTTATAGTGTTTTTGAAACGCTAACCCATTGGAAAGCATTCCTCTTGCAATCCTAGCGCATTCGAAACCACTAAGCTTGCACTAACAATCGCCAAAAGGCCTCTCGCTGGTAGCAGTTGGATGGTCCAACTATCATTCGCCAATTTCAAACAGAATCTTCCTGGACAAGCGACCCCGAGAATTGTCCTGGAGTGGGAGTGAGAATCAAGCCACCATTTGTTGCACCTGATCAGGCATTGCCCTGACACTACTTTAGATCGGTATAAAATCAGCTAACTCCAGGGACTGAGTCTCTCCTTGGGGTCTCTCCTGGCATACTAGCCCAGTTCACATTCCTCGATGTTTTAATTCAATTGTCATCAACTAGATACAGCTACACAGGTTCCCTGTTGCTTATTGCCGTGAATGGTAGTATCGTTGCTCTAGCGATGCTACAATGTGCTATAGCAATACCCAACACTCGGGTCAGTTTGACCTGGATACTTATGTTGCACATGTCCACTTCTTCGAACAATCACGCTCCAATTTTTCGTTCCTATAGTGACCCCCTCAGATAAGGTCTGTGGATTATCGGCAGGGGTTCAGGATGCAAATTTTAATTAATTATCAAACAAAATTTTGAGATTTCCAGAATTTGGGTCTCAATCAAGCAGCCTGAATGGTTGACACCAACAAGCCATCTCATCTTCCTATAGATTCGAGTCCAATTTAAGATACATATTATTTGAAAAAAACTACGTTTTCTAAAGAGTTAAAGAGGCTGAGTTACAAGGTCGAACCTTAAAACGTACAGGGATTAGGAGGCAAAGAGGCTGCGTTACAAGGTCGAACCTTAAAACGTACAGGAATTAGGAGGCACAGTTGGGGGGCTGCCGCCCCCCAAACCCCCCGCTTTCGCAGCCTTTAAATAAAAAAAAAAGTTTTTTAAACTGAAAGTGAGGAGCGAAATTAAATCTTAAAACGAACAGAAATTATTCCGTATATGAAAGGGGCTGTGCCCTCCTCAACGCCTTGCTCTTTACGCTAAAGTTTGACTCTGTCTCACAAATTTATTTTTTAAAACAATAAAAAACTTTAGCGTAAAGAGCGAGGCGTTGAGGAGGGCACAGCCTCTTTCTATACGGAATAATTTCTGTTCGTTTTAAGATTTAATGTCGCTCCTTACGTTCAGTTTAAAAACTTTTTTTATTTAAAGGCTGCAAAAGCAGGGGTTTGGGGGCGGCAGCCCTCAACTGTGCCTCCTAATCCCTGTACGTTTTAAGGTTCGACCTTGCAACTCAGCCTCTTTGCCTCCTAATCCCTGTACGTTTTAAGGTTCGACCTTGCAACTCAGCCTCTTTGCCTCCTAATCCCTGTACGTTTTAAGGTTCGACCTTGTAACTTAGCCTCTTTAAATCTTTAGAAAACGTAGTTTTTTTCAAATAATTTCTGCACGTTTTTGTACAATTTATTACTTATTATTGCTTGACTAACTGTTAGCTGATCGTGTCAGGAGTTAAAGTTGGGGGGCTGCCGCCCCCCAAACCCCCCGCTCTTGAACATTCTTGTGTTAAGGCTTTTAATTACTGACTACTCAAATCACGTCGTAAAGGGTGCCTCCTAATCCCTGTACGTTTTACGGTTCGAACTTGTGACTCAGCCTCTTTAACAGCCCCCCAACTGTGCCTCCTAATCCCTGTACGTTTTAAGGGTTGACCTTGTAACTCAGCCTCTTTAACTCTTTAGAAAACGTAATTTTTTCAAATAATTTAAAAAAGAAACTGAGTTTCTTTTTTAAAGTTCAAATTCAGTATATAAAAAATCTGCTCTAACGGTGACCCGAACCCAGGTTTTCCGCCTGACAGTCTGAAGTATCAACCGTGGACTAATGAGACACAATTGTAATTGTTTTTTAGTAAATGGAATCTATTTTCGCAAAGTAAATTCCCACAAAACTTGATATTTGGTTTTTGGAAAACAGGGAAGGAGTGATCAGATTGAGCTGAAATTTCGAGGATAAGCTCCCAGGCCCCAGTAAAGCTTATCCTCTAAATTTCAGCCCGATAAGAAAACGTTAAAGGGGAGTTGTGATGGGAAAAATTAACATGGGCTATTATAGGAAAACGAGGTTTTTCGTAAATGTAGGGGTTTTTCGTAAACAGGGAAGGAGTGATCGAATTGAGCTGAAATTTCGAGGACAAGCTCCCGGGCCCTAGTAAAGCTTAAATTCTAAATTTCAGCCCAATCGGACAACGTCAAAGGGTCAAAGGGGGGCTGTGGTGGGAGGGTCGAAACTTCCGGCCCAGTTTACCCCATGAAGACAAAGTCGGAGGAGGATGAAATTTTGCACGTTTCTTAGTTTGAGCTTGGGCTACAAAATGCGATCACCGCCGTCTCTCTGCGACCTCTAGGACCTGAAATCGCTTACCATTGTGGTGGGTCGCCTCTTTATAGAGGCACAAGTGTGCCTCCTTGATAAAGTCTGGGGGGGGGGGGTGAAATTGTGGACGTTTATTAGTTTAAGCTTGGGCTAAAAAATGCGATTACCTCTGTCTCTCTGCGACCGCTAGGACCGGAAATCGCTTGCGGGCTCTTATAGGAAAACGAGCCCGCGTTTTCGCGGGCTAGCCCGCTTATAGCGGGTTCTTATAGGAAAACGAGGTTTTTGTAAATGTAAATTTGGGGGATAATTTTTTTGGTCTGAAAATATCAAAAGGCCCTAACAGGTCAAATTCTGCTTCGAATGAGTCCTCATTCACCCGGATCAGTTGCCAACTGTGGCCTGTAGGCGTGGCTAAAAAAAAAAGAAATGATGAATTTTAAGTGGCTATATTTGGTATTTTGAAAACAGGGAAGGAGGGATCGGATTGAGCTGAAATTTAGAGGATAACCTCCCGGGCCCTAGACAAACTTAAACTCTAACTTTCAGCCCAATCGGACAACGTTAACGGGGGGCTGTGGTGGGAGGTTCGAAACTTCCGGCCCAGTTTACCCCATGAAGATAAAGTCGGAGGAGGATGAAATTTTGCAAGTTTCTTAGTTTGAGCTTGGGCTACAAAATGCGATTGCCGTCGTCTCTCTGCGACCTCTAGGACCTGAAATCGCTTAACAGCAAGGTGGGTCGCCTCTTTATAGAGGCAAAAGTGTGCCTCCTTGATATTGGAGTCAAACTTTCACTTGACTTCTAAATACAAGATAGAAGCGACGGATTTGATCTGTCAAAGTCTGACTGACCAATTGATCTAACTACTGCGAGCCTTTCCGTAACAACAAACAGACCAAAACATACCCCACAAGCCCAAGTAGAAATGAAAGGCACATAGGCTCTCTCTTTCTCTCCATGGGCCTTCACTGGTATGCTAGTCCACTTCCCTTTTTGGAGGTTTCAAATTCCAGACACATCAACTGGGTAGAGCTATCACAGGTGGACGGTTGCTTAAGGCCGTGAATGGTAAGACCGTTGCTCAAGCCCGATGCTACCATGTGCTACACCAATACCCACCAATAGATTCATTATGACATGGATCTCGCCTTGACCATGTCCATCGTTTCCATCAATCACGCTCAATTTTTCTTTTCTATAGTGGCCCCCTCATATAAGGTCTGTGAATTATCGGCAGGGGTTCAGGATACAAATTTTTAATTAATTATGAAACAAAATTAGGACATTTCCAGAATTGGGGTCTCAGTCCACAAGCTTCAGTAGTGGAAATCCTCCCCCAAAAAACTTTCCCAAACTCTTCTCTCACCTTAACAGTGGTTAACGGAAGCGTTAGATAGTGAATGACTAGACCATTGCTCAAGCACTAACCATCTGCCATCCATCAATCACGCTCCATTTTCTCTTTTCTATAGTGAACCCCTCATATAAGGTCTGTGGATTAATGGCAGGGGTTCAGGATGCAAATTTTTAATTAATTATTAAACAAAATTTGGACATTTTCAAAATTGGGGTCTCAAGTCCACCAGCCTGAATGGTTGAAATCCACTAGCCATCTCATCTCATACCATACACTCAACGGCGGATATTCCACACACACAGACACACATTTTCAAATGTGGTTCTATGTCCACCGCTTCCATCGCTAACCATCGCTAACACAAATCCACTAGATCAGAATTGGGGTCTTAGTCCACCAGCCTGAATCGTTGAAATCCACTAGCTCAGAATTGGGGTCTTAGTCTACCAGCCTGAATGGTAAAAATCACCTAGCTTAGAATTGGGGTCTCATTTAACCAGCCTGAATGGTTGAAATCCACTAGCTCATAATTGGGGTCTCAGTCCACCAGCCTGAAAGGTTGAAATCCACTTGCTCAGAATTGGGGTCTCAGTCCACCAGTACTACATTTGTATAATTGTAAACTTATACTATGCTTCTATTCACCTAGTCTCTCTCCAATCATCTTCCAAATAGTACCTATGCATTGCCTAAGCTCAGCCCCGCAATCTGAGCAAATTTCCATTTTTCACAAATTTTTCAAGTTTTGGGTCACTTGCCCGAGACTCTGGGCAGGTGGGCGCCCCCAAAAATTATCCCAAAGTCTTCTCTAAAACTTAGCAGTGTTTAACGGAAGCTTTAGGTAGTGAATGACTAAACTGTTGCTCAAGTGCTAACCATCCGCAACACACATAGCAACAATATATTCATTTTCACCTGGGGTCCTAATCTTGCCTATGTCCACCGCTTCCGTCACACAAGCCCAATTTTTGGGTTTTCCATATAATTGTAATCTTATGGTATGCTTCTCTCAACTCATTCCTTTTTTACTCATCTTCCAACTATTTCCTATTTATTGGCACAATTCAGTCCCGCGATCTAAGCAAATTCCAATTTTTCATGTTTTGGATCATTTGCTTGGAACTGTGGGCCGATTGGACACCTCCAAAAATTGTCTCAAATTTCGCTCTCACTCAGTCTTGCAGTTGTTCAAGGATGTCCAATTCCGTGAATGGCTTAGACCATTGTTCAGGCGGTATCCTTTTGGTAAACGTAAACATATACCAACAATATTCTTTTTTCATTTTCACATGGAATCCCGATATAGCCAATGTTACTCGCTTAACATTCAAGCTTCTCTCTTCAGGATAGGTGGGGAGGGGGTGCCCATCGCCTTCAATCATTTTCCATATATTATCTATTCATTGCCTCATCTCAGTCCAGCATTCTGAGTAAATTTCATTTTTCACTATTTTCAATGCATAGTGACTCCCTCATATAAGGTCTGTGGATTATCGGCAGGGGTTCAGAATGCAAATTTTAATTGGCGCCCACCCGCCCAGAGTCTTAAAACGAACAGAAATTATTCCGTATATGATAGGGGCTGTGCCCTCCTCAACGCCTCGCTCTTTACGCTAAAGTTTGACTTTCTCACAACTCTTTTTTTTAAACAATAAAAACTTTAGCGTAAAGAGCGACGCGTTGAGGAGGGCACAGCCCCTTTCATATACGGAATAATTTCTGTTCGTTTTAGGATTTAATGTCGCTCCTTACTTTCAGTTTAAAGAACTTTTTTTTATTTATTTAAAGGCTGCGAAAGCAGGGGGTTTGGGGGGCGGCAGCCCCCCAACTGTGCCTCCTAATCCCTGTACGTTTTAAGGTTCGACCTTGAACTCAGCCTCTTTAACTCTTTAGAAAACGTAGTTTTTTCAAATAATTTCTGCACGTTTTTGTACAGTTTATTACTTATTATTGCTTGACTAACTGTTAGCTGATCGTGTCAGGAGTTAAAGTTGGGGGGCTGCCACCCCCAAACCCCCCGCTCTTGAACATTCTTGTTTTAAGGCTTTTAATTCCTGAATACTCAAATCACGTCGTACAGGGTGCCTCCTAATCCCTGTACGTTTTAAGGTTCGAACTTGTGACTCAGCCTCTTTAACAGCCCCCCATCTGTGCCTCCTGATCCCTGTACGTTTTAAGGGTCGAACTTGTAACTCAGCCTGTTTAACTCTTTAGAAAACGTAATTTTTTTCAAATAATTTAAAAAAGAAACTGAGTTTCTTTTTTAAAGTTTAAATTCAGTATATAAAAAATTTGCTCTGACGGTGAATCGAACCCAGATTTTCCGCCTGACAGGCTGGAGTATCAACCGATGGACTAAAGAGACATAATTGTAATTGTTTTTTAGTAAATGGAATCTATTTTTGACGCAAGCAATTTCCCACAAAACTTTATATTTGGTTTTTGGAAAACAGAGAAGGAGTGATCAGATTGAGCTGAAATTTTGAGGATAAGCTCCCAGGCCCCAGGAAAGCTTATCCTCTAAATACCAGCCCGATCAAACAACGTTAAAGGGGGGTTGTGGTGGGAAAAATTAACATGGGCTATTATAGGAAAACGAGGTTTTTCGTAAATGTAAATTTAGGGGATAATATATTCAGTCTGAAAATATCAAAACGCCCTAACAGGTCAAATTCTGCTTTGAATGAGTCCTAATTCACCCGTATCAGTTGCCAACTGTGGCCTCTAGGCGTGGATAAGAAAAAAAAGAAATGAATTTTAAGTGGCTATATTTGGTTTTTTGAAAACAGGGAAGGAGTGATCGGATTGAGCTGAAATTTCGAGGATAAGCTCCCGGGCCCTAGGAAATATTAATCTCTAAATTTCAGCCTAATCGGACAACGTTAAAGGGGGGCTGTGGTGGGAGGGTCGAAACTTCCGGCCCAGTTTACCCCATGAAGATAAAGTAGGAGGAGGATGAAATTTTGCAAGTTTCTTAGTTTGAGCTTGTGCTACAAAATGCGATTACCGCCGTCTCTCTGCGACCTCTAGGACCTGAAATCGCTTAACATTGTGGTGGGTCGCCTCTTTATAGAGGCACAAGTGTGCCTCCTTGACTCTTTATATAGGCAAAAGTGTGCCTCATTGAAAGTCGGAGGAGGATGAAATTTTGCAAGTTTCTTAGTTTGAGCTTGGGCTACAAAATGCGATCACCGCCGTCTCTCTGCGGCCTCTAGGACCTGAAATCGCTTAACATTGTGGTGGGTCGCCTCTTTATAGAGGCACAAGTGTGCCTCCTTGATAAAGTCTGAGGGGGGTGAAATTTTGCACGTTTCTTAGTTTGAGCTTGGGCTACAAAATGCGATTACCGCTGTCTCTCTGCGACCGCTAGGACCGGAAATCGCTTGCGGGCTCTTATAGGAAAACGAGCCCGCGTTTTCGCGGGCTAGCCCGCTTATAGCGGGTTCTTATAGGAAAACGAGGTTTTTCGTAAATGTAAATTCGGGGGATAATTTTTTCGGTCTGAAAATATCAAAATGCCCTAACAGGTCGAATTCTGCTTCGAATGAGTCCTCATTCACCCGGATCAGTTGCCAACTGTGGCCTGTAGGCGTGGATACGAAAAAAAAGAAATGATGATGAATTTTAAGTGGCTATATTTGGTTTTTTGGAAAGAGCTTGGGCTACAAAATGCAATTACCGCCGTCTCTCTGCAACCTCTAGGACCTGAAATCGCTTAACATTGTGGTGGGTTGCCTCTTTATAGAGGCACAAGTGTGCCTCCTTGATACTTGATAACTTCAATTCAAAATCAACGGATTTGCCTCTCAATTATTTGGACTATCTGTCTTGACTTTTCTCTGTCCTACAGTTACCCAGCGTCTTGATGCAACCTATTGTAAAATACTTGATAACTTCAATTCAAACCTATTGTAATAATATAAATTCTTGGTCAACCTTCTTAAGACCATAGGCGGATGTACCTTGTTTGCCTCTTTTTGAATTCTTGATCAACATGCCTAAGAATCTAGGCAGGCATGCCTTTCCTAAAACTAATCTGACAAATATGTGTCCAATAAGAAAGTCCATGCATACTCCTGCCATTTACCCGTACCCCAGCCATTTAAACATTTGCCTCTCAATTACTTAGACTTTCTGGCTTGACTTTTCTCTGTCCTACAAATACCCAGCGTCTTGATGCTACATATTGTAAAATACTTGATAACTTCAATTCAAAATCAACGGACTCGGTCGAGGCCGTAGGCCGCGACCTCGTTTTGAAAAACACTCTCCCTGTGTGCGCGAAGCGCACACAGGGAAACACGCTTGAACTTTAAACCAAAGACTTCACATAATACAATTTGCCTAATTAAATTTAAAGTGCGGGTGCCCGAAGGGCACCAACATAGGTGCCCCAGCCATTTAAACATTTGCCTCTCAATTACTTGTACTATCTATCTTGACTTTTCTCTGTCCTACAGTTACCTAGCGTCTTGATGAAACCTATTGTAAAATACTTGATAACTTCAATTCAAAATCAACGGACTCGGTCGAGGCCTTCGGCCTCGACTTCGTTTTGAAAAACACTCTCCCTGTGTGCGCGAAGCGCACACAGGGAACACGCTTGGACTCTAAAACCAAACACTTTACTTAATACAATTTGCCTAATTCAATTTAAAGTGCGGGTGCCCGAAGGGCACCAGCATAGGGAAACACGGGGAACAAAGGGAAACACGCTTGGACTCTAAAACCAAAGACTTTACTTAGTAAAATTTGCCTAATTCAATTTAAAGTGCGGCTGGGGCACCAGCATAGGTGCCCCAGCCATTTAAACATTTTCCTCTCAGTTACTTGGACTATCTGTCTTGACTTTTCTCTGTCCTACAGTTACCCAGCGTCTTGATGCAACCTATTGTAAAATACTTGATAACTTCAATTCAAAATCAATTTGCCTAATTCAATTTAAAGTGCGGGTGCCCGAAGGGAACCAGCATAGGTGCCCCAGCCATTTAAACATTTGCCTCTCAATAAATTGGACTATCTGTCTTGACTTTTTTCTGTCCTACAGTTACCCAGCGTCTTGATGCAACCTATTGTAAAATACTTGATAACTTCAATTCAAAATCAACGGACTCGGTCGAGGCCTTCGGCCTCGACCTCGTTTTGAAAAACACTCTGCGGGTGCCCGAAGGGCACCAGCATAGGTGCCCCAGCCATTTAAACATTTGCCTCTCAATTACTTGGACTATCTGTCTTGACTTTTCTCTGTCCTACAGTTACCCAGCGTCTTGATGCAACCTATTGTAAAATACTTGATAACTTAAATTCAAAATCAACGGACTCGGTCGAGGCCTTCGGCCTCGACCTCGTTTTTGAAAAACACTCTCCCTGTGTGCGCGAAAGGCACACAGGGAAACACACTTGGACTCTAAAACCAAAGACTTTACTTAATACAATTTGCCTAATTCAATTTAAAGTGCGGGTGCCCGAAGGGCACCAGCATAGGGAAACACGGGGAACACAGGGAAACACGCTTGGACTCTAAAACCAAAGACTTTACTTAGTAAAATTTGCCTAATTCAATTTAAAGTGCGGCTGGGGCCCCAGCAGAGGTGCCCCAGCCAATTAAACATTTGCCTCTCAATTACTTGGACTATCTGTCTTGACTTTTCTCTGTCCTACAGTTACCCAGCGTCTTGATGCAACATACTGTAAAATACTTGATAACTTCAATTCAAAATCAACGGACTCGGTCGAGGCCTTCGGCCTCGACCTCGTTTCAAGACATATCAAGACAGATAGTCCAAGTAATTGAGAGGCAAATGTTTAAATGGCTGGGGCACCTATGCTGGTGCCCTTCGGGCACCCGCAGAGTGTTTTTCAAAACGAGGTCGAGGCCGAAGGCCTCGACCGAGTCCGTTGATTTTGAATTGAAGTTATCAAGTATTTTACAATAGGTTGCATCAAGACGCTGGGTAACTGTAGGACAGAGAAAAGTCAAGACAGATAGTCCAAGTAATTGAGAGGCAAATGTTTAAATGGCTAGGGCACCTATGCTGGTGCCCTTCGGGCACCCGCACTTTAAATTGACTTAGGCAAATTGATTTTGATTTTAAGTTGATTTTGAATTGAAGTTATCAAGTATTTTACAATAGGTTGCATCAAGACGCTGGGTAACTGTAGGACAGAGAAAAGTCAAGACAGATAGTCCAAGTAATTGAGAGGCAAATGTTTAAATGGCTGGGGCACCTATGCTGGTGCCCTTCGGGCACCCGCAGAGTGTTTTTCAAAACGAGGTCGAGGCCGAAGGCCTCGACCGAGTCCGTTGCTTTTGAATTGAAGTTGTCAAGTATTTTACAATAGGTTGCATCAAGACGCTGGGTAACTGTAGGACAGAAAAAAGTCAAGACAGATAGTCCAAGTAATTGAGAGGCAAATGTTTAAATGGCTGGGGCACCTATGCTGGTGCCCTTCGGGCACCCGCACTTTAAATTGAATTAGGCAAATTGATTTTGAATTGAAGTTATCAAGTATTTTACAATAGGTTGCATCAAGACGCTGGGTAACTGTAGGACAGAGAAAAGTCAAGGCAGATAGTCCAAGTAATTGAGAGGCAAATGTTTAAATGGCTGGGGCACCTATGCTGGTGCCCTTCGGGCACCCGCACTTTAAATTGAATTAGGCAAATTGATTTTGAATTGAAGTTATCAAGTATTTTACAATAGGTTGCATCAAGACGCTGGGTAACTGTAGGACAGAGAAAAGTCAAGACAGATAGTCCAAGTAATTGAGAGGCAAATGTTTAATTGGCTGGGGCACCTATGCTGGTGCCCCAGCCGCACTTTAAATTGAATTAGGCAAATTTTTCTAAGTAAAGTCTTTGGTTTTAGAGTCCAAGCGTGTTTCCCTGTGTTCCCCGTGTTTCCCTATGCTGGTGCCCTTCGGGCACCCGCACTTTAAATTGAATTAGGCAAATTGTATTAAGTAAAGTCTTTGGTTTTAGAGTCCAAGCGTGTTTCCCTGTGTGCCTTTCGCGCACACAGGGAGAGTTTTTTTCAAAACGAGGTCGAGGCCGAAGGCCTCGACCGAGTCCTTTGATTTTGAATTGAAGTTATCAAGTATTTTACAATAGGTTGCATCAAGACGCTGGGTAACTGTAGGACAGAGAAAAGTCAAGACAGATAGTCCAAGTAATTGAGAGGCAAATGTTTAAATGGCTGGGGCACCTATGCTGGTGCCCTTCGGGTACCCGCAGAGTGTTTTTCAAAACGAGGTCGAGGCCGAAGGCCTCGACCGAGTCCGTTGATTTTGAATTAAAGTTATCAAGTATTTTACAATAGCGATTTCCGGTCCGCAAGCGATTTCCGGTCCTAGCGGTCGCAGAGAGACAGCGGTAATCGCATTTTGTAGCCCAAGCTCAAACTAAGAAACGTGCAAAATTTCACCCCCCTCAGACTTTATCAAGGAGGCACACTTGTGCCTCTATAAAGAGGCGACCCACCACAATGTTAAGCGATTTCAGGTCCTAGAGGCCGCAGAGAGACGGCGGTGATCGCATTTTGTAGTCCAAGCTCAAACTAAGAAACTTGCAAAATTTCATCCTCCTCCGACTTTCAATGAGGCACACTTGTGCCTCGATAAAGAGTCAAGGAGGCACACTTGTGCCTCTATAAAGCGGCGACCCACCACAATGTTAAGCGATTTCAGGTCCTAGAGGTCGCAGAGACACGGCGGTAATCGCATTTTGTAGCACAAGCTCAAACTAAGAAACTTGCAAAATTTCATCCTCCTCCGACTTTATCTTCATGGGGTAAACTGGGCCGGAAGTTTCGACCCTCCCACCACAGCCCCCCTTTAACGTTGTCCGATTAGGCTGAAATTTAGAGATTAATATTTCCTAGGGCCCGGGAGCTTATCCTCGAAATTTCAGCTCAATCCGATCACTCCTTCCCTGTTTTCAAAAAACCAAATATAGCCACTTAAAATTCATTTCTTTTTTTTCTTATCCACGCCTACAGGCCACAGTTGGCAACTGATCCGGGTGAATGAGGACTCATTCGAAGCAGAATTTGACCTGTTAGGGCCTTTTGATATTTTCAGACCGAAAAAATTATCCCCCGAATTTACATTTACGAAAAACCTCGTTTTCATATAATAGCCCATGTTAATTTATCCCACCACAACCCCCCTTTAACGTTGTTTGATCTGGCTGATATTTAGAGGATAAGCTTTCCTGGGGCCTGGGAGCTTATCCTCGAAATTTCAGCTCGATCTCCTTCTCTGTTTTCCAAAAACCAAATATCAAGTTTTGTGGGAATTTGCTTGCCTCAAAAATAGATTCCATTTACTAAAAAACAATTACAATTATGTCTCTTTAGTCCATCGGTTGATACTCCAGCCTGTCAGGCGGAAAATCTGGGTTCGATTCACCGTCAGAGCAAATTTTTTATATACTGAATTTAAACTTTAAAAAGAAACTCAGTTTCTTTTTTAAATTATTTGAAAAAAATTACGTTTTCTAAAGAGTTAAACAGGCTGAGTTACAAGTTCGACCCTTAAAACGTACAGGGATCAGGAGGCACAGATGGGGGGCTGTTAAAGAGGCTGAGTCACAAGTTAGAACCTTAAAACGTACAGGGATTAGGAGGCACCCTGTACGACGTGATTTGAGTATTCAGGAATTAAAAGCCTTAAAACAAGAATGTTCAAGAGCGGGGGGTTTGGGGGGTGGCAGCCCCCCAACTTTAACTCCTGACACGATCAGCTAACAGTTAGTCAAGCAATAATAAGTAATAAACTGTACAAAAACGTGCAGAAATTATTTGAAAAAACTACGTTTTCTAAAGAGTTAAAGAGGCTGAGTTACAAGGTCGAACCTTAAAACGTACAGGGATTAGGAGGCACAGTTGGGGGGCTGCCGCCCCCCAAACACCCCGCTTTTGCAGCCTTTAAATAAATAAAAAAAAGTTCTTTAAACTGAAAGTAAGGAGCGACATTAAATCCTAAAACGAACAGAAATTATTCCGTATATGAAAGGGGCTGTGCCCTCCTCAACGCCTCGCTCTTTACGCTAAAGTTTTTATTGTTTAAAAAAAATAGTTGTGAGAAAGTCAAAATTTATCGTAAATATCGAGGCGGTGAGGAGGGCACAGTCCCTTTAAAATAAGGAATAATTTCTGTTCGTTTTAAGACTCTGGGCGGGTGGGCACCAATTAAAATTTGCATTCTGAACCCCTGCCGATAATCCACAGATCATATATGAGGGTGTCACTATGCATTGAAAATAGTGAAAAATTAAATTTGCTCAGAATGTTGGACTGAGATGAGGCAATGAATAGATACTATTTGGAAAGTGATTGGAGACGACGGGCACCCCCTCCCCGCCTATCCTGAAGAGAGAAACTTGAATGTTAAGCGAGCGACATTGGCTATATTGGGATTCCATGTGAAAATGAAAAAAAGAATATTGTTGGTATATGTTTACCGAAGGGTTACCGCCTGAGCAACGGTCTAAACCATTCAAGGCATTAGACATCCGTGAACAAGTACTAGAGTGAGTGAGAGAGAAATTTGGGACAATTTTTGGGGATGCCCAACCGACCCACAGTTCCAGGCAAATGACCCAAAACTTGAAAAATTGGAATTTGCTCAGATTGCGGGACTGAGCTGTCAATGAATAGGTAATATTTGGAAGATGATTAGAGAGGGACTAGGTTGAGAGAAGCATAGTATAAGGGTACAATTATATGGAAAACCCAAAAATTGGGCTTGTATGACGGAAGCAGTGGACATGGGCAAGATTGGGACCCCAGGTGAAAATGAATATATTGTTGCTATGTGTGTTGCGGATGGTTAGCACTTGAGCAACAGTTTAGTCATTCACTACCTAAAGCTTCCGTTAAACACTGCTAAGTTTTAGAGAAGACTTTGGGACAATGTTTTGGGGCGCCCACCTGCCCAGAGTCTCGGGCAAGTGACCCAAAACTTGAAAAATTTGTGAAAAATGGAAATTTGCTCAGATTGCGGGGCTGAGCTTAGGCAATGCATAGGTACTATTTGGAAGATGATTGGAGAGAGACTAGGTGAATAGAAGCATAGTATAAGTTTACAATTATACAAATGTAGTACTGGTGGACTGAGACCCCAATTCTGAGCTAATGGATTTCAACCATTCAGGCTGGTGGACTGAGACCCCACTTCGGAGCTAGTGGATTTCAACCATTTAGGCTGGTGAAATAAGACCCCACTTCTAAGCTAGTTGATTTTAACCATTCTGGCTGGTTGAGTAAAAACCCCAATTCTGAGCTAGTGGATTTTAACCATTCAGGCTGCTGGACTAAGACCCCAATTCTGATCTAGTGGATTTGGGTTAGCGATGGTTAGCGATGGAAGGGGTGGACATGGAACCCCATTTGAAAATGTGTGTCTGTGTGTGTGGAATATCCGCAGCTGAGTGTATGGTATGAGATGAAATTGCTAGTGGATTTCAACCATTTAGGCTGGTGGACTTGAGATCCCAATTTTTAAAATGTCCATACTTTGTTTTATAATCGATTAAAGATTTGCATTATGAACCCCTGCCAATAATCGAAACACCTCATATGACAGAATCTCTGTATAAAAGAAAAATTGAGGGTTCTTAACGGAAGGCGGATGATTAGTAGTTGAGTAACGGTTTAATCGTATACTGCCTAAGGCTGGTAATAGCCACTGTAGGGGTAAAAAAAGAGTTGAGGAAAAGTTCTGGGGAGTGTATTTTATCTATTGAAGCTGTTGGACTGAGACCTCTATTATGAGAATTTCCAAATTTTTTTAAATAATTAATTAAAAATTTGTATCCTGAACCCCTGCAGATAATCCACAGACCTCATATGAGGGGGTCACTATAGAAAAGAAAAATTGAGCGTGATTGATGGAAACGGTGGACATGGTCTAGGCCAGATCCATGTCAAAATGAATCTATTGGTGTAGCACATGGTAGCATTGCGCTTGAGCAACGGTCTTACCCTTCACGGCCTTAAGCAACCGTCCACCTGTGATAGCTCTACCCAGTGGATGTGTGTGGAATTTGAAACCTCCAAAAAGAGAAGTGGACTAGCATGCCAGTGAAGGCCCATGGAGAGAGAGAGAGAGCCTATGTGCCTTTCATTTCTACTTGGGCTTGTGGGGTATGTTTTGGTCTGTTTGTTGTTACGGAAAGGCTCGCAGTAGTTAGATCAATTGGTCAGTCAGACTTTGACAGATCAAATCCGTCGCTTCTATCTTGTATTTAGAAGTCAAGTGAAAGTTTGACTCCAATATCAAGGAGGCAAACTTTTGCCTCTATAAAGAGGCGACCCACCACGCTGTTAAGCGATTTCAGGTCCTAGAGGTCGCAGAGAGACGACGGCAATCGCATTTTGTAGCCCAAGCTCAAACTAAGAAACTTGCAAAATTTCATCCTCCTCCGACTTTATCTTCATGGGGTAAACTGGGCCGGAAGTTTCGACCCTCCCACCACAGCCCCCCTTTAACGTTGTCCGATTGGGCTTAAATTTAGAGGTTAAGCTTTCCTAGGGCCTGGGAGCTTGTTCTCAAAATTACAGCTTAATCCGATCACTCCTTCCCTGTTTTCAAAAAACCAAATATCGCCACTTAAAATTCATCATGTCTTTTTTTTTTAGCCACGCCTACAGGCCACAGTTGTCAACTGATCCGGGTGAATGAGGACTCATTCGAAGCAGAATTCGACCTGTGAGGGCCTTTTGATATTTTCAGACCGAACAAATTATCCTCCGAATTTACCTTTACGAAAAACCTCGTTTTCCTATAAGAACCCGCTATAAGCGGGCTAGCCCGCGAAACCGCGGGCTCGTTTTCCTATAAGTGCCCGCACGCGATTTCCGGTCCTAGCGGTCGCAGAGAGACAGCGGTAATCGCATTTTTTAGCCCAAGCTGAAACTAAGAAACGTGCACAATTTCACCCCCCCCCCAGACTTTATCAAGGGGGCCCCCTTGTGCCTCTATAAAGTGGCGACCCACCACAATGATAAGCGATTTCAGGTCCTAGAGGTCGCAGAGAGATTGCGGAGATCGCATTTTGTAGCCCCAGCTCAAACTAAGAAACGTGCAAAATTTCATCCTCCTCCGACTTTGTCTTCATGGGGTAAACTGGGCCGGAAGTTTCGACCCTCCCACCACAGCCCCCCTTTGACCCTTTGACGTTGTCCGATTGGGCTGAAATTTAGAATTTAAGCTTTACTAGGGCCCGGGAGCTTGTCCTCGAAATTTCAGCTCAATTCGATCACTCCTTCCCTGTTTACGAAAAACCCCTACATTTACGAAAAACCTCGTTTTCCTATAATATCCCATGTTAATTTTTACCATCACAACTCCCCTTTAACGTTTTCTTATCGGGCTGAAATTTAGAGGATAAGCTTTACTGGGGCCTGGGAGCTTATCCTCGAAATTTCAGCTCAATCTGATCACTCCTTCCCTGTTTTCCAAAAACCAAATATCAAGTTTTGTGGGAATTTACTTTGCGAAAATAGATTCCATTTACTAAAAAACAATTACAATTGTGTCTCATTAGTCCACGGTTGATACTTCAGACTGTCAGGCGGAAAACCCGGGTTCGATTCACCGTCAGAGCAAATTTTTTATATACTGAATTTAAACTTTAAAAAAGAAACTCAGTTTCTTTTTTAAATTATTTGAAAAAATTACGTTTTCTAACGAGTTAAAGAGGCTGAGTTACAAGGTCGACCCTTAAAACGTACAGGGATTAGGAGGTACAGTTGGGGGGCTGTTAAAGAGGCTGAGTCACAAGTTCGAACCTTAAAACGTACAGGGATTAGGAGGCACCCTGTACGACGTGATTTGAGTATTCAGGAATTAAAATCCTTAACACAAGAATGTTCAAGAGCGGGGGGTTTGGGGGCGGCAGCCCCCCAACTTTAACTCCTGACACGATCAGCTAACAGTTAGTCAAGCAATAATAAGTAATAAATTGTACAAAAACGTGCAGAAATTATTTGAAAAAAACTACGTTTTCTAAAGATTTAAAGAGGCTAAGTTACAAGGTCGAACCTTAAAACGTACAGGGATTAGGAGGCAAAGAGGCTGAGTTGCAAGGTCGAACCTTAAAACGTACAGGGATTAGGAGGCAAAGAGGCTGAGTTGCAAGGTCGAACCTTAAAACGTACAGGGATTAGGAGGCACAGTTGGGGCTGCCGCCCCAAACCCCGCTTTCGCAGCCTTTAAATAAAAAAAGTTTTTTAAACTGAACGTAAGGAGCGACATTAAATCTTAAAACGAACAGAAATTATTCCGTATAGAAAGAGGCTGTGCCCTCCTCAACGCCTCGCTCTTTACGCTAAAGTTTTTTATTGTTTTAAAAAATAAAGTTGTGAGACAGAGTCAAACTTTAGCGTAAAGAGCGAGGCGTTGAGGAGGGCACAGCCTCTTTCATATACAGAATAATTTCTGTTCGTTTTAAGATTTAATGTCGCTCCTTACTTTCAGTTTAAAAAACATTTTTTTTTTATTTAAAGGCTGCGAAAGCGGGGTTTGGGGGCGGCAGCCCCCCAACTGTGCCTCCTAATCCCTGTACGTTTTAAGGTTCGACCTTGTAACTCAGCCTCTTTGCCTCCTAATCCCTGTACGTTTTAAGGTTCGACCTTGTAACTCAGCCTCTTTAACTCTTTAGAAAACGTAGTTTTTTTCAAATAATATGTATCTTAAATTGGACTCGAATCTATAGGAAGATGAGATGGCTTGTTGGTGTCAACCATTCAGGCTGCTTGAATAAGACCCAAATTCTGAAATTGTTCAAATTTTGTTTAATAATTAATTAAAAATTTGCGTTCTGAACCCCTGCCGATAATCCACAGACCTTATATGAGAGGGTATCTATAGAAAAGAAAAATTGAGCGTGATTGATCGAATCGGTTGACATGGGCTACAGAAGGCTCCATTTCAAAATGACCCTATTGTTGTGTATTGCTATAGCAGATTTTAGCTTCAAGTTAGAAACGATATTACCAGTCACGGCAATAAGCATCCGTGCACCTGTGTAGCTGTATCTAGTTGATGACAATTGAATTAAAACAGCGAGGAAAGTGAACTGTGCTAGTATGCCAGGAGAGACCCCAAGGAGAGACTCAGTCACTGTAGTTAGCTTATTTGATACAGATATATAGGTGGTACTCGGCTATTACATTTCTTGTGACAATAAATTGGGCGAGAATATCTCTAAAAAGCCAGTTAATGTAGAGGTGTTACTTTTGTCCTTTACGATAATTATTTAAATTTGCGACTGATATTTTTAAAATAATAAAGAGCCCAGAGAGATTACGGGTTGCTCGTGTTCTTGATCGATACTATTTGTCTACGTAGAGCTGCGATAAATAAGAATGATGTCACAGGTGTTAACGTTTCTAAATAACTCTAAGATTAGTGTGGGTTCAGAGTGTTTTGGTTTTAAGCAATAGGGAATCACTATGATCCTAGCATCTGTTGAGCTAGACGAATCTTGGATATTGTGGAATCCTTGATTTGGTATTGATTTTGGTATCATTAGTGCCTTTGACCATGGGATTAAGGGGTCTTGAAAGGAGGATGGCAAGGTGGCCTTACTCCTGGAGAGAAATCTCAATGGTTGACTGTGTTTCTAATGTGCCTGAGGGTAACGTGAATGTGTGACCTGGTTGATCCTGCCAGTAGAATTTGAGTCTCTCAATTAATTAGCCATGAAATAATAAGCACAATCCCCCAGAGTTCAACACAGCGACGTTATAAATAACTAAGAACTGTTACATACAATATTCACCAATAAACCTTTGATCAATGTGTTAATAATATAGCACCAACATGCGAAATATCCCCAATGACACAGAAGGCATTATTATGTTAGCTCAATTCCACGCGTTCGACTGATAGTATCGGGGTGACGCTGTCGAACTCGCTAATCTCTCAAGAGCGTGCACATTCGAAAGTAAGGTAAACGTAATTACTGCTAAAAGGAAGCGTTGATGAGCTTCGAAGCCTCTTGGATACAAGGGGCACTTGTACTCGGGGGTCGAGTACGGATATTTCTAATGATACACGGATCCAAAATAAAAGTACTTACGCCTTAGCGCACCGGAAAACATACCAGCACGGTGATTGCTTTTCTACCAACCACGATGCATTAACAATCCTCGGCAAGTGTCGTGGCCTGAGCACACTTTAACTCCTGGAACGAGGAGCCATGGGAGGGCAACTCTGGTGCCAGCAGCCGCGGTAACTCCAGCTCCTATAGCGTATCTTCATGTTGATGCTGTTAAACAGCTCGGAGTGGGATATGGGTCTCGGTCGGGTGGTGCCGCCTCACGGTGGTCACTGCCTTGATCGGACAATTCATTGGATCGTTCTGGGTGCTCTTAACCGAGTGTCCTGGGTGGCTGATACGTTTACTTTGAACAAATTAGAGTGCTTAAAGCAGGTGCACCGCGCCTGAATATCACAGCATGGAATGATGGAATAGGACCTCGGTCTTATTATGTTGGTTTTCTGGACTTGAGGTAATGGTTAACAGAGACAGACGGGGGCATTCGTACTGCGACGCTAGAGGTGAAATTCTTGGACCGTCACAAGACGAACAACTGCGAAAGGATTTGCCAAGAATGTTTTCATTAATCAAGAGCAAAAGTTAGAGGTTCGAAGGCGATCAGATACCACCCTAGTTCTAACCATAAACGATGCCAACCAGCGATCCGCGGACGTTAATTGAATGACTCCGCGGGCAGCTTACGGATAAAAACTGTGTTTGGGGTCCGGGGGTCGTATGGTTGCAAAGCTGAAACTTGAAGGACTTGACGAAATGGCACCACAAGAAGTGGATCCTGCGGCAGAATATGACTCACCACAGGACCACTCACCAGGCCCGGACCCGGGACGGATTGAATTGACAGATTGAGAGCTCTTTCTTGATTCAGTGGGTGGTGGTGCATGGCCGTTCTTAGTTTGTGGATCGATTTTTCTTGTTAAATCAGAAAACGAAAGAGAATAAAGACAGCTAAAAAGACGAATGAAACTATTTGTGGATAGCTCGTAATATATGTAACCGGTGCGTCTATACATATGATAGTGAGCACGAAAAGGTCTGTGATGCCCTTAGATGTCCTGGGCCGCACGCGCGCTCCACTGGAAGAATCAGCGCGATCTCCCTGTCCGAGAGGACCGGGTAACCGCTGAACCTCTTCCGTGGTTGGGCTTGGTGACTGTAGGGATCCACATGAACCAGGAAGCCAGCGTAAGCGCCCGTCAGTCGCGTGCTTCAATTAAGTACCGGAAGTGTTGAACCTAAGAAAGTCGATCCTAAAGTTGGTCTCATTTATTCTGACCAAATTCCTACAAACCCGGGCCTCTTCCTGGCCGCTCGTGGGGTGGTTGAAAGCTGTTCAAACTTGATCCATTAGAGGAAGTAAAAGTCGTAACAAGGTTTCCGTAGGTGAACCTGGGGAAGGATCATTAGCATTTAATAAGCAAAAAGCAGAATCTTGGCCCCTGGGGTCAGTAGTTTTCCTAATCTCTGTTATTGATACACATCCCAGTGTTTGGTGTTTGAGGTCCAAAAATTGGTTACCGCGTGTGAGGAGTACCCTTGTGCAGCATCATTCATGGGGGCCATTCGTTGAACAAAAGGAGTGCTCAACGGGGTCTTGAGGAATGGGGGCTTTGAGGCAGTTATTGTGGGAATGATTGCCTCAAAGTTTGGTTTGTTACTAATGGAGAAATGGTGAGATTATTGACTGTGAGGACTACCTGAATTGGCTCTGTAGTTGGGGCTCTCAGAGGAGTAGAGCATGCAAAGCCTGTTAAGCTAGCAAGTCTCAATGGAATCACTATGACGTCATGATGTTAATGAACCAACACTGAGGTGATTGTTGTTGCCCCAGCAGCATATTTGTGTGGGTGTTGTGTGTAGATAATGACTGGGTATTGTCTTGAGGTCTTGGTGTCTTTATTCATTACAAGGATGGAGGGTTTGCTTTTGGCAGCAACAAGATATTATATCTTGCTCTGTAGTGGGGGCTGTCTGAGCATGCAAAGCTTGTGATAAATCTTGAATTGTGTATGTGGGCCAAGTTCATGCCATCTGAAATAGTGGACATCAGATTACTAACAGTGTGGTAGTTGCTGCCCCAGTAACATTTTGGTGGAGCCTGGGAAGCACTCTTTACCTTTTCTGAGGGCCCAAGTGGTGCGAGACGAAGGGATTGGCTTGGTCAAAAGAGATGTGTGCGAGTCCTCAGGTGAGCCAAAGTCTTGCACCGCGATTGCACTAATGTAGCATCGATTTTGCAAGCAATAAGCCAACATGCTCTTTAACTCTCGATGTATATTTTCTACGTGTGAATTCGTAGTGAAAAATAGTCATTTGGGGACTAGAGTGGCTCTATGAATCTAGGATCATGGATTCCACTCCTCGAGACTAAAGGGAATGAATGTGATCGTGCCCCAATATAGCTTGTCTTGAGGTGTGGTAGTGTGCACGTGCTGGGTACTTGATTTATTGATACTTAGACAAATACATTAGTATGTAAATGGATAAGTGAGAAATAGTATCACAGTGATACGTATAGCGAGTAGAGTCTTGTGAGACAAAGCGACATACTTGACCACTTTACCTTCTCTCGTTGTAGAGCACTTATAAGTTCAAGTATTGGAGAGTGGACTAAGTCTGGCTGAGAGATGGATGTTGCTATTATACGGTATTGTTTACCATCACTGCGAGGCTCCTTGCTACTATTTGTTGTTGATTACAACCTATAGAGAATGTAAGCGATCTCGTCAAGTTTTGTATCAACTGTTGATGTTGAGAGGATTTGGTGAAAGGTATTGGTCTTGTTATGCTGGTCTCATTTGCCTCTTTTGGCTGTGGGTTAGGAAATCCATGGTACAAAGAGTGCAAGTGATCTTATCAAGTATACATGGCCTAGGGCTATACCTCTTGTGGATCACCCTTTTACTTGTCACCCAACTAGGTAATGGTAACTGAGCTCCTTTTTGGTGGAACGAGAGGAATGTTGTCATTATGGGCTGTGCACAGTAGAAGCCCCACAATGAGGATGAATCCAAATTCTTTTCGACTAAACCACTTTGACTGACAGCCTTCGGCCCAGGAATGGACTACAATGACTTTGGTAGTGGAAAAGTGGTCTATGTTATGTTGAACTGTTGACTCTACGGGGCATGCTTGCACATCAGGGTTTGTGGTAACCAGTTGAATTTGGATAATTGGTTTGAAAAACAAATGACCCAGTCAGTTTATATAAAAACCCCCCGGCCTCAGCTCAGGTGAGACAACCCGCTTGACTTAAGCATATTAGTCAGCGGAAGAAGAAACTAACAAGGAGTCCCATAGTAGCGGCGAGCGAAAAGTGATAAGCACAGCACTAAGGGTCAATGGAATCCTTCGGGAGTCACTTTCGACCGATGCAGTGTTCGGGAGACTCGTAATACAATCGTGTGTACAGTCTAAAGTAAAAATAACAGTTGCCCGCTTGACCCGAGAGGGTGTCAGGCCCGTAGGACGGATGAACGCTCGGCATTTCGAGGTCTCTCTAGAGTCGTGGTTCTATAGTCTTCATCGCATCACATTTTTTAATCTAATAAAATTTCTTACTACGACAGATATTACTCTAGAAGACCAGGACCGCTAGTTACAGTTGAATATAAAAAATAAGAGAGAGTAAATCCGTTAGTTTCCTAAAAACTTGGTGAGAAACGGATTGACTTTTTAAGATCGATGTCTCTTCGGGCTAATGGTTGCAGGTGGCGAGTGCTGATGTGATCGCTGAGGGCAGCCTCGGCTGTTCTCTGGTTATGCTGGTCACCTAAGTTGCTCACGGCGTGTATTCCCGGGTGGATTCGTAATCCGAACGCGGCTGGAACGGTGTCAAAGGACCCAGTGCTTTTGTTGCTTTGGCTTCAAGATGTTGGATTCCCGGCAACGATTCGGCCCGGCTTCTGTTGCTGGGAGCCTCTTTATGGGTCTCCTGGGTGAGCGGAGAGTAGGCGAGTTCCTTCCAACCCGTCTTGAAACACGGACCAAGGAGTCTAACTTGTGTGCGAGTCGTAGGTCGATGAGAAGACCGATGGCGTAATGAAAGTTAAGGCATTGCTTCAGATGCTGATGGGAGATCCTTCTCCTCCGGAGAAGGCGCATCCCAGGGGCGTCGTGATCCCGTTGCGGATGCGACGCACCAAGAGCACACATGATGGGACCCGAAAGAGGGTGACCTCTGCCTGGCCAGGGCGAAGTCAGGGGAAACCCTGATAGAGGACCGAAGAGATTCTGACGTGCACATCGATCGTCGGAGCTGTGTCTAGGGGCGAAAGACTAATTGGGCGAAATCCGGTAAAACGAATGATTAGAGGCCTTGGGGCCGTAACGCCCTCAACCCATTCTCAAACTTTCTATGGGTGAGATGCCTTGCCGACCGTGGTGTTGTTGGCGGCAAGGATTTCAGATCCGAGTGCCCAGTCGGCCACTTTTGGTAAGCAGAACTGGCGCTGTGGGATGAACCAAAGGTCCGGTTAAAGCGACAAAACCTCGGCATCTTCACGATCCCACGGACAGGAGTTGGTTGCTCCAGACATCAGGTAGGGGCCCCTGGAGGTCGGAAACCGATGCGGAGTGTCTAACACCTCACCTGACGAAGCACTTAGCCCTACACAGGGGAGGCGCTTTAGCAGTGTGCTGATACCGGACCGCCGGTCACAAAGCTCGTCGATCCTTGGTGATCGTCGCTGACGCGCCGGTGAGTAGGGAGGTCGCACTGGTTGCGTTGAAGGGTTTGGGCGTGAGCCTGCCTGGAGTGGCCAGTGGTGCAGATCTTGGTGGTATTAACAAATACTCAAGAGAGATCCTTGAGGCCTGACGTGGGGAAGGGTTCCATGTGAACAGTGGTTGGACATGGGTCAGTCCCAACCTGAAATGGTAGCACAAGACGAGCGTTGAACGAAAGAGACACGAAGTGTTGATTGCAAAGCGTGAGGCTCATGGCAAGGGCGAAAGGCAATCCCGTTTTTATTCGGGAACCTGGTTGGGGTAACGTTTACATCCTCGTATCCGTCTCGGCAACGAGACTTGGTCATGGTAAGCTGGCGAGAGCGCCGGGAAGAGTTTTCTTTTCTGTGTAAGGGAGATACAAACCCTGGAATTCCTCCGCGGAGAGATAGGGTTAATCTTCCGAAGAGCGTTGCACTTGAGCGACGTCCGTGGATTCTTGTCGGCCCTTGAAAACCATGGTGAGGGCCACGTCTACTCCTCCCACCAGACCGTACCGATAACCGCATCAGGTCCCCCAGGTGAACATCCTCTAGGCGATAGATGACTGGAGGGAAGAGACATCGGCACCTTGGATCCGGAACTGCGGGATACGGAGTGGCTCGGACGGGGGTGTGTGTCGGGCTTGGAGCAAGATGCGACTGGCTACCGAGTTGGGCTTGGGTGCTCGCAAGGGTGCTCAATCCCTTCTCAAGCTGGTCTTGGACGGCCCAAGCAGTGCGCTTAGTGCCTTGCTTCGGCTTGGTGCGGAGTCTCGGCGCCCAATGAACGATCAACTCAGAACTGGCACGATCCAGGGGAATCCGACTGTCTAATTAAAACAAAGCATTGCGAAGGCACAGTGTTGACGCAATGTGATCGCGTGTCATCGCGCGTTGACGCAAGGTTTTTATAGAAAGGATGGTTGTATATGCTTTGGAGTGGACTCATTGGATTGGTAATCAGAATTTCTAGTGCCCTTTTTAAGAGTAAAAGTGATCAGAGGGCATCTAGCCCCCCCCCCCTAAACGTTGTGTTTTCAAGGAGGCACACTTGTGCCTCTATAAAGAGGCGACCCACCACAATGTTAAGCGATTTCAGGTCCTAGAGGTCACAGAGAGACGGCGGCAATCGCATTTTGTAGCCCAAGCTCAAACTAAGAAACTTGCAAAATTTCATCCTCCTCCGACTTTATCTTCATGGGGTAAACTGGGCCGGAAGTTTCGACCCTCCCACCACAGCTCCCCTTTAACGTTGTCCGATTGGGCCGAAATTTAGAGGTTAAGCTTTACTAGGGTATGGGAGTTTATACTTAAAATTTCAGCTCAATCCAATAACTTCTTCCCTGTTTTCTAAAAAGCAAATATAGCAACTTAACGTTCATTTCTCTTTTTTGTTTGTTATCCACGCCTACAGGCCATAGTTGGCAACTGATCCGGGTGAATGAGGACTCATCGGAAGCAGAATTCGACCTGTTAGGGCCTTTTGATATTTTCAGACCAAAAAAATTATCCCCCGAATTTACATTTACGAAAAACCTCGTTTTCCTATAATAGCCCATGTTAATTTTTCCCACCACAACCCCCCTTTAGCGTTGTCTGATCGGGCTGAAATTTGGATAACAAGCTTTCCTGGGGCCTGGGAACTTATTTT
The DNA here is from genome assembly GCF_049724085.1 of Artemia sp. Qi Xiang Cuo. NCBI lineage: Eukaryota > Metazoa > Arthropoda > Branchiopoda > Anostraca > Artemiidae > Artemia > Artemia sp. Qi Xiang Cuo. The sequence continues at coordinate 20,335,355 of NC_142799.1, forward strand.
CGAAATTTCAGCTCAATCTGATTATTCCTTCCCTGTTTTCCAAAAACCAAATATTAAGTTTTGTGGGACTTTGATTTGCGAAAAAAGATTCGATTTACTAAGAAACAATTATAATTGTGTCTCATTAGTCCAGCGATTGATACTTCAGACTGTCAGGCGGAAAACCCGGGTTCGATTCACCGTCAGAGCAAATTTTTTATATACTGAATTTAAACTTTAAAAAAGAAACTCAGTTTCTTTTTTAAATTATTTGAAAAATGTTACGTTTTCTAAAGAGTTAAAGAGGCTGAGTTACAAGGTCGACCCTTAAAACGTACAGGGATTAGGAGGCACAGTTGGGGGGCTGTTAAAGAGGCTGAGTCACAAGTTCGAACCTTAAAACGTACAGGGATTAGGAGGCACCCTGTACGACGTGATTTGAGTATTCAGGAATTAAAAGCCTTAACACAAGAATGTTCAAGAGCGGGGGTTTGGGGGCGGCAGCCCCCAACTTTAATTCCTGACACGATCAGCTAACAGTTAGTCAAGCAATTATAAGTAATAAACTGTGCAAAAACGTGCAGAAATTATTTGAAAAAAAACTACGTTTTCTAAAGAGTTAAAGAGGCTGAGTTACAAGGTCGAACCTTAAAACGTACAGGGATTAGGAGGCAAAGAGGCTGAGTTACAAGGTCGAACCTTAAAACGTACAGGGATTAGGAGGCACAGTTGGGGCTGCCGCCCCAAACCCCCGCTTTCGCAGCCTTTAAATAAAAAAAGTTTTTTAAACTGAAAGTAAGGAGCGACATTAAATCTTAAAACGAACAGAAATTATTCCGTATATGAAAGAGGCTGTGCCTTCCTCAACGCCTCGCTCTTTACGCTAAAGTTTTTTATTGTTTTAAAAAATAAAGTTGTGAGACAGAGTCAAACTTTAGCGTAAAGAGCGAGGCGTTGAGGAGGGCACAGCCTCTTTCATATACGGAATAATTTCTGTTCGTTTTAAGATTTAATGTCGCTCCTTACTTTCAGTTTAAAAACTTTTTTTTATTTAAAGGCTGCGAAAGCGGGGGTTTGAGGGCGGCAGCCCCCCAACTGTGCCTCCTAATCCCTGTACGTTTTAAGGTTCGACCTTGTAACTCAGCCTCTTTGCCTCCTAATCCCTGTACGTTTTAAGGTTCGACCTTGTAACTTAGCCTCTTTAACTCTTTAGAAAACGTAGTTTTTTTCAAATAATTCCAAAATGTATCCAATAAAAATTTTGAGACTGTCATTTTATTCAAAATAGTCCAAAGATCATATAACAAGGTTTTTGCTGTTGATACAAAATACCAGAGCATAGGGCAAGGGTTATAAGTCATACCCTGGGGTATTTAAGGCTTTTATGGAAGGGATGGTCAACCTGCCTGATATTTTACGCAGGTGTGCCTCTCTAAAAGCTAAAACACAAGTATTTGCCCAATTTGAGATTCATAGCTACTCCCGCCATTTGCCTAGGCCATTCACCAAAACACTTGGAAAACTATTTGGTCTCCCCATTCACCTGCAAATATGAGGAGACTTGTTGGTCATGTGCCAATCCTAAAACAGGGTAGGCTGCCTGAGACTCTAAGCAGGTGAGCCTATAAGGCTTAGGTCACTTGCTTGCCTATATGAGGTGGGTTGTCCCTTCCTCAATTTTTGGTATTTATGCCAAAGTCAAAAAGTTCTTTACAAATACTTCTCATTCAAATTCAACAGTTTGCATTGGAGTAGTCTTTAGTTAAGTTTGAGAATTGTGACAAAAAGCCAAACTCTAGCGTAAAGAACAATGGCTAAGGAAGGGGCAGCCACTCTTTGCTGACTCCAAGGCCTTGATTCTGCCTAGCTGGAACTATCTAGCAACACTATGTTGATAGACATACTGGGTGCAATCATTTTATTTGCCTATTTCGAAAAAAACTGTCTAGTGAGAAGACATTGGCATTTATAGCTGATTTAGGAATGGTAATTATTATTATTATTAGTCTTAATAGTAAAATGTTATAAAACAAATTAAAATGTTTGAAAACAAATTTGCAGGAATTTTTTGAAAGAGCTTGAAACCCCTTGAAAAAGGCACTACAGCAAAACACAAACTACACCATTGGGATCACTATTGTTAAAAACCCTAAAAACAAAACTGGTACTCTTCTATTAAATCGACTCTTCTATTTAGTGCTAGTTTGGTTAATGCTAAATAAATAACATAAAATTGGATGAATATATGCTAGTTTAGAAACAAATTTGGGCTATATATTTGCACATTAGGGGGGGGGGTTGGCAAAGCACAGCATATATTAAATTCGTAACCTAAACTAGGTAACTTCCCCCTCTATAGCTGTGTCTTAAATCATCCTGTAAAAACAGGTTTTTTGCCACGTCTGCAGTTTGACATTCCATATACACTATATAAAAGAGTCTGTTTAATAGAATAGTACCAGAAAACTTAAAGCCAGGGGCGTAATTTTCTATAGGGCAAGGGGCAACTGCCCCTCCCAGACCTTGGTCTGCCCCCCCCCCCCCCTAGACTCTAGTCTGCTCCCCAGCTGAAATTTACTTTCTTCCAAAATCCTGTCAAAACTGAGATAAACCTACATAATTCAAGCATCAACAGAAACAGATAAGTTTTTTTTTTAGTTTATGTATTTATCTTTATAGTACAATAAAGTACCTTTATAGCCCTTTTATAGTACTAAATAGTACCTTTATGGTGTCAAATGGCCAATTTTTCAGTTTTACTGTCATTTTCACTTGAATTAGGAAAATTAGTTTCAAATTTGCCCCCCCCAGGATTTTGATGAAACACACAGAGAGACAGACAAACACACATATACACACACAAACACACAAAAACAGACAAACAAACACAAACAAACACATACACACAAAAACACACAACACACACACACACACACACACACACACACACACACACACACACAAACACTCACTCACTAACAAACACACACACACACACACACACACACACACACACACACACACACACACACACACACACACACATACACACACATAGACATACATAGAAACACATAGACAAACATACAGACACATAGACACACATACACAGACACATACACATACACACACACAAACACACACACACACACACACACACACACACACACACACACACACACACACAAAGACACACAGAGACAAAAACACAAACACACACACACACACACACAGACACACACACACATACACACACATACACACACATACACACACATAGACACACACATACACACATAGACACACACACATACACACACACATACACACACATACACACACACACATACACACACACACACACACACACACAAACACACACACACACACACACACACACACAAACTCAGAAACACACAAATAGACATAGAACGCACACAGACACACACACACAAACACACACACACACACAAACTCATAAACACACAAATAGACATAGAACTCAGACAGAAACACACACACAGACAGACACAAACACAGACAGCACAAACACACTCACACACACACACACACACACACACACACATAGATGCTAAAACACACAAACACAGACAATCACACACCCATACACACAAAAACACACACACATAACCTAGCTTAACCTACCCTAACTTAAACTAGCCTAACTTAACTAAAGCTAACCTAAAAATCCACCCACCCAACCCCATCCTGACCTAGCCTACCCACCCACTAAAACCCAATATAACCTAACCCAGCCTAACCAAAAAACTACTTGTAGTTAACCTAACCTCCCCACCCACCCAGCCCTTTCCTAACCTAACTTAACCAAACTTAGCCTAACCTAGCTTTTCCTAAGCTAACCAAAGATCTTGAACATCTAGGTTCGTACTGGTTTCTATTTAAGAGGTGATTCCTGGAAACAAAGTTGAAGCTCTTCATCAAAAGTCAAGTAGCTTTTTAAAAACTTTGGTGTGTCTAACCGTTCAATTATATCACATAATTTGGCTTGACATGTATAATTTACGATAACATGCCGGCATATTGATTTCAGAGAATTTGATTCATTAAAGGCCAGGTTGTACAGTATAGGACCCAACTTCATTGTAGCTGTTTTTTCTATAGTGTATTTATCTATTAGATCTTTAAGCAATTTTTTATATTCGTCTTTTTTTTTGTTGGGATGATAAATTGCTTTTTTTCCTAGAAGATATTAAGCTATGGCAAACTTTCTCTCGGAAACAGCATATTGTAACGATGTAAACTCATCCCTATCTAAAGCATTTATAGGTGCTCCTTTTGAAAGAAGTAACTTGACAATTTCTAGATTATCTCCAGTATTTTCTCTCACCGCCCAGTGTAATGGAGTACGCCTTTTATCATCTAAAGCGTCTATATGTGCACCCTTTGTAAGAAGAAACTGACAAATTTCTAGGGTACCTTGTGCAGCAAAATAATGTAAAGCCCGATTGCCATACTTCGAATAGACGTTTGCTCCCTTTTCTAAAAGATAATTAACTACAGACATTCGCCTATTTTGCAAGGCACAATGTAAAGGAGTCCAACCGTCATCATCTAAAATGTCTATGTGTGCACCCTTTGAAACAAGTAATTGACACATGTGTACTTGACCTTTTGCAGCAGCTAAGTGTAAGGGTGTAAATCCCCAATCTTCCTGATTGCCAGCCTTTAAATTGAGGTTTGATCCCTTTTCTATGAGATAACTAGCCACGGATGTTTGCCCATTTTTCACGGCCATATGCAAAGGAGTACGACCCTTATTATCTAACACGTCTACTTGTGCACCCTTTGAAACTAGTAACTGACAAATATCTAGTTTGTTCTCTCTGGCAGCATAATGCAACGGTGCAAGCCCATACTTATCCAAAATATGTGTAGGTGCACCTCTTGAAAGAAGTAACTTGACAATTTCTGCTTTATTTCCTTCTTCTGTTCTACAAAAATCTACTCTTCTTCCTTCTTCCTTCACGGCCAAATGTAAAGGAGTTCGTCTTTCATCATCCAAAATGTCTATATGGGCACCCTTTGAAACAAGTAATTGACACATGTCTATTTGACCATGTTTAGCAGCAAAGTGTAAGGGTGTATATCCACAATCTGGAGATGTATATCCATCTCCCTGATAGCCAGCCTTTAAATTGAGGTTTGCTCCCATTTCTATGAGATAACTAGCCACGGATGTTTGCCCATTTTTCGCGGCAATATGTAAAGGAGTACGACACTTTTTATTTAAACCGTCTATATGCGAGCCCTCTGAAACAAGTAACTGACACATTTCTAGTTTACCTCGTTCAGCAGCAATTTGCAAAGGTGTGTAATTGTAAGGTGTGAAATTGGGGTTTGCTCCCTTTCTTAAGAGATACTTAGCTACAGATATGTGTCCTTTTTTTGCGGCACAATATAAAGGAGTGCAGATATATCCAATGTTTATATGGGCACCCTTTGAAACAAGTCAAGACGCTGGGTAACTGTAGGACAGAGAAAAGTCAAGACAGATAGTCCAAGTAATTGAGAGGCAAATGTTTAAATGGCTGGGGCACCTATGCTGGTGCCCTTCGGGCACCCGCAGAGTGTTTTTCAAAACGAGGTCGAGGCCGAAGGCCTCGACCGAGTCCGTTGATTTTGAATTGAAGTTATCAAGTATTTTACAATAGGTTGCATCAAGACGCTGGGTAACTGTAGGACAGAGAAAAGTCAAGACAGATAGTCTAAGTAATTGAGAGGCAAATGTTTAAATGGCTGGGGCACCTATGCTGGTGCCCTTCGGGCACCCGCACTTTAATTTGAATTAGGCAAATTGTATTAAGTAAAGTCTTTGGTTTTAGAGTCCAAGCGTGTTTCCCTGTGTGCGCTTCGCGCACACAATTTTTCAAAACGAGGTCGAGGCCGAAGGCCTCGACCGAGTCCGTTGATTTTGAATTGAAGTTATCAAGTATTTTACAATATGTTGCATCAAGACGCTGGGTAACTGTAGGACAGAGAAAAGTCAAGACAGATAGTCCAAGTAATTGAGAGGAAAATGTTTAAATGGCTGGGGCACCTATGCTGGTGCCCCAGCCGCACTTTAAATTGAATTCGGCAAATTTTACTAAGTAAAGTCTTTGGTTTTAGAGTCCAAGCGTGTTTCCCTGTGTTCCCCGTGTTTCCCTATGCTGGTGCCCTTCGGGCACCCGCACTTTAAATTGAATTAGGCAAATTGTATTAAGTAAAGTCTTTGGTTTTAGAGTCCAAGCGTGTTTCCCTGTGTGCCTTTCGCGCACACAGGGAGAGTTTTTTCAAAACGAGGTCGAGGCCGAAGGCCTCGACCGAGTCCTTTGATTTTGAATTGAAGTTATCCAGTATTTTACAATAGGTTGCATCAAGACGCTGGGTAACTGTAGGACAGAGAAAAGTCAAGACAGATAGTCCAAGTAATTGAGAGGCAAATGTTTAAATGGCTGGGGCACCTATGCTGGTGCCCTTCGGGCACCCGCAGAGTGTTTTTCAAAACGAGGTCGAGGCCGAAGGCCTCGACCGAGTCCGTTGATTTTGAATTGAAGTTATCAATTATTTTACAATAGGTTGCATCAAGACGCGGGGTAACTGTAGGACAGAAAAAAGTCAAGACAGATAGTCCAAGTAATTGAGAGGCAAATGTTTAAATGGCTGGGGCACCTATGCTGGTGCCCTTCGGGCACCCGCACTTTAAATTGAATTAGGCAATTTGATTTTGAATTGAAGTTATCAAGTATTTTACAATAGGTTGCATCAAGACGCTGGGTAACTGTAGGACAGAGAAAAGTCAAGACAGATAGTCCAAGTAACTGAGAGGCACATGTTTAAATGGCTGGGGCACCTATGCTGGTGCCCTTCGGGCACCCGCACTTTAAATTGAATTAGGCAAATTGATTTTGAATTGAAGTTATCAAGTATTTTACAATAGGTTGCATCAAGACGCTGGGTAACTGTAGGACAGAGAAAAGTCAAGACAGATAGTACAAGTAATTGAGAGGCAAATGTTTAAATGGCTGGGGCACCTATGCTGGTGCCCTTCGGGCACCCGCACTTTAAATTGAATTAGGCAAATTGTATTAAGTAAAGTCTTTGGTTTTAGAGTCCAAGCGTGTTTCCCTGTGTGCGCTTCACTGGTGTGCGCATTCGGACTCACTTGTGGCTACACGGAAAATTGTCATTGAGATTTTAGCACGGTGTGCGAGTGATTCGTGGACCAGGCTCGTCGGTTTCTTGCCCTTGGGAGATGGCAACCAGTCCTAGTCACCTTCGACTAAATCAATTAGAACCTCCTTTCTCCTTCCTCCCTCAATAGTCGAATAAGTGGGTCCCGAAAACTCTCCCTGTGTGCGCGAAAGGCACACAGGGAAACACGCTTGGACTCTAAAACCAAAGACTTTACTTAATACAATTTGCCTAATTCAATTTAAAGTGCGGGTGCCCGAAGGGCACCAGCATAGGGAAACACGGGGAACACAGGGAAACACGCTTGGACTCTAAAACCAAAGACTTTACTTAATACAATTTGCCTAATTCAATTTAAAGTGCGGCTGGGGCACCAGCATAGGTGCCCCAGCCATTTAAACATTTGCCTCTCAATTACTTGGACTATCTGTCTTGAATTTTCTCTGTCCTACAGTTACCCAGCGTCTTGATGCAACATATTGTAAAATACTTTATAACTTCAATTCAAAATCAATTTGCCTAATTCAATTTAAAGTGCGGGTGCCCGAAGGGCACCAGCATAGGTGCCCCAGCCATTTAAACATTTGCCTCTCAATTACTTGGACTATTTGTCTTGACTTTTGTCTGTCCTACAGTTACCCAGCGTCTTGATGCAACCTATTGTAAAATACTTGATAACTTCAATTCAAAATCATTTTGCCTAATTCAATTTAAAGTGCGGGTGCCCGAAGGGCACCAGCATAGGTGCCCCAGCCATTTAAACATTTGCCTCTCAATTACTCGGACTATCTGTCTTGACTTTTTTCTGTCCTACAGTTACCCAGAGTCTTGATGCAACCTATTGTAAAATACTTGACAACTTCAATTCAAAATCAACGGACTCGGTCGAGGCCTTCGGCCTCGACCTCGTTTTGAAAAACACTCTGCGGGTGCCCGAAGGGCACCAGCATAGGTGCCCCAGCCATTTAAACATTTGCCTCTCAATTACTTGGACTATCTGTCTTGACTTTTCTCTGTCCTACAGTTACCCAGCGTCTTGATGCAACCTATTGTAAAATACTTGATAACTTCAATTCAAAATCAACTTCAATTCAAAATCAATTTGCCTAATTCAATTTAAAGTGCGGGTGCCCGAAGGGCACCAGCATAGGGGCCCTAGCCATTTAAACATTTGCCTCTCAATTACTTGGACTATCTGTCTTGACTTTTCTCTGTCCTACAGTTACCCAGCGTCTTGATGCAACCTATTGTAAAATACTTGATAACTTCAATTCAAAATCAACGGACTCGGTCGAGGCCTTCGGCCTCGACCTCGTTTTGAAAAACACTCTGCGGGTGCCCGAAGGGCACCAGCATAGGTGCCCCAGCCATTTAAACATTTGCCTCTCAATTACTTGGACTATCTGTCTTGATATTTCTCTGTCCAACAGTTACCCAGCGTCTTGATGCAACCTATTGTAAAATACTTGATAACTTCAATTCAAAATCAACTTCAATTCAAAATCAATTTGCCTAATTCAATTTAAAGTGCGGGTGCCCGAAGGGCACCAGCATTGGTGCCCCAGCCATTTAAACATTTGCCTCTCAATTACTTGGACTATCTGTCTTGACTTTTCTCTGTCCTACAGTTACCCAGCGTCTTGATGCAACCTATTGTAAAATACTTGATAACTTCAATTCAAAATCAATGTGCATAATTCAATTTAAAGTGCGGGTGCCCAAAGGGCACCAGCATAGGTGCCCCAGCCATTTAAACATTTGCCTCTCAATTACTTGGACTATCTGTCTTGACTTTTTTCTGTCCTACAGTTACCCAGCGTCTTGATGCAACCTATTGTAAAATACTTGATAACTTCAATTCAAAATCAACGGACTCGGTCGAGGCCTTCGGCCTCGACCTCGTTTTGAAAAACACTCTGCGGGTGCCCGAAGGGCACCAGCATAGGTGCCCCAGCCATTTAAACATTTGCCTCTCAATTACTTGGACTATCTGTCTTGACTTTTCTCTGTCCTACAGTTACCCAGCGTCTTGATGCAACCTATTGTAAAATACTTGATAACTTCAATTCAAAATCAATTTGCCTAATTCAATTTCAAGTGCGGGTGCCCGAAGGGCACCAGCATAGGTGCCCCAGCCATTTAAACATTTGCCTCTCAGTAACTTGGACTCTCTGTCTTGACTTTTCTCTGTCCTACAGTTACCCAGCGTCTTGATGCAACCTCTTGTAAAATACTTGATAACTTCAATTCAAAATCAATGTGCCTAATTCAATTTAAAGTGCGGGTGCCCGAAGGGCACCAGCATAGGTGCCCCAGCCATTTAAACATTTGCCTCTCAATAAATTGGACTATCTGTCTTGACTTTTTTCTGTCCTACAGTTACCCAGCGTCTTGATGCAACCTATTGTAAAATACTTGATAACTTCAATTCAAAATCAACGGACTCTGGTCGAGGCCTTCGGCCTCGACCTCGTTTTGAAAAACACTCTGCGGGTGCCCGAAGGGCATCAGCATAGGTGCCCCAGCCATTTAAACATTTGCCTCTCAATTACTTGGACTATCTGTCTTGACTTTTCTCTGTCCTACAGTTACCCAGTGTCTTGATGCAACCTATTGTAAAATACTTGATAACTTCAATTCAAAATCAACGGACTCGGTCGAGGCCTTCGGCCTCGACCTCGTTTTGAAAAACACTCTGCGGGTGCCCGAAGGGCATCAGCATAGGTGCCCCAGCCATTTAAACATTTGCCTCTCAATTACTTGGACTATCTATCTTGACTTTTCTCTGTCCTACAGTTACCCAGCGTCTTGATGCAACCTATTGTAAAATACTTGATAACTTCAATTCAAAATCAATTTGCCTAATTCAATTTAAAGTGCGGGTGCCCGAAGGGAACCAGCATAGGTGCCCCAGCCATTTAAACATTTGCCTCTCAATAAATTGGACTATCTGTCTTGACTTTTTTCTGTCCTACAGTTACCCAGCGTCTTGATGCAACCTATTGTAAAATACTTGATAACTTCAATTCAAAATCAACGGACTCGGTCGAGGCCTTCGGCCTTGACCTCGTTTTGAAAAACACTCTGCGGGTGCCCGAAGGGCACCAGCATAGGTGCCCCAGCCATTTAAACATTTGCCTCTCAATTACTTGGACTATCTGTCTTGACTTTTCTCTGTCCTACAGTTACCCAGCGTCTTGATGCAACCTATTGTAAAATACTTGATAACTTCAATTCAAAATCAACGGACTCGGTCGAGGCCTTCGGCCTCGACCTCGTTTTTGAAAAACACTCTCCCTGTGTGCGCGAAAGGCACACAGGGAAACACACTTGGACTCTAAAACCAAAGACTTTACTTAATACAATTTGCCTAATTCAATTTAAAGTGCGGGTGCCCGAAGGGCACCAGCATAGGGAAACACGGGGAACACAGGGAAACACGCTTGGACTCTAAAACCAAAGACTTTACTTAGTAAAATTTGCCTAATTCAATTTAAAGTGCGGCTGGGGCACCCGCATAGGTGCCCCAGCCCATTAAACATTTGCCTCTCAATTACTTGGACTATCTGTCTTGACTTTTCTCTGTCCTACAGTTACCCAGCGTCTTGATGCAACATACTGTAAAATACTTGATAACTTCAATTCAAAATCAACGGACTCGGTCGAGGCCTTCGGCCTCGACCTCGGACTTCTCTTGGACTTCTCTGTCCTACAGTTACCCAGCGTCTTGATGCAACCTATTGTAAAATACTTGATAACTTCAATTCAAAATCAACTTCAATTCAAAATCAATTTGCCTAATTCAATTTAAAGTGCGGGTGCCCTACGGGCACCAGCGTAGGTGCCCCAGCCATTTAAACATTTGCCTCTCAATTACTTGGACTATCTGTCTTGACTTTTCTCTGTCCTACAGTTACCCAGCGTCTTGATGCAACCTATTGTAAAATACTTGATAACTTCAATTCAAAATCAACGGACACGGTCGAGGCCTTCGGCCTCGACCTCGTTTTTAAAAACACTGTTCGGGTGCCCGAAGGGCACCAGCATAGGTTCCCCAGCCATTTAAACATTTGCCTCTCAATTACTTGGACTATCTGTCTTGACTTTTCTCTGTCCTACAGTTACCCAGCGTCTTGATGCAACCTATTGTAAAATACTTGATAACTTCAATTCAAAATCAACGGACTCGGTCGAGGCCTTAGGCCTCGACCTCGTTTTGAAAAACACTCTCCCTGTGTGCGCTAAGCGCACACAGGGAAACACGCTTGGACTCTAAAACCAAAGACTTTACTTAATGCAATTTGCCTAATTCAATTTAAAGTGCGGGTGCCCGAAGGGCACCAGCATAGGTGCCCCAGCCATTTAAACATTTGCCTCTCAATTACTTGGACTATCTGTCTTGACTTTTCTCTGTCCTACAGTTACCCAGCGTCTTGATGCAACCTATTGTAAAATACTTGATAACTTCAATTCAAAATCAATTTGCCTAATTAAATTTAAAGTGCGGGTGCCCGAAGGGCACCAGCATAGGTGCCCCAGCCATTTAAACATTTGCCTCTCAATTACTTGGACTATCTGTCTTGACTTTTTTCTGTCCTACAGTTACCCAGCGTCTTGATGCAACCTGTTGTAAAATACTTGATAACTTCAATTCAAAATCAACGGACTCGGGGGAGGCCGGGGGCCTCAACCACGTTTTGTAAAAAACACTTCGGGTGCCCGCAGGGCACCCGCATAGGTGGCCCAGCAATTAAACATTTTCCTCTCAATTACTTGGACTATCTGTCTTGACTTTTCTCTGTCCTACAGTTACCCAGCGTCTTGATGCAACCTATTGTAAAATACTTGATAACTTCAATTCAAAATCAACTTAAAATCAAAATCAATTTGCCTAATTCAATTTAAAGTGCGGGTGCCCGAAGGGCACCAGCATAGGTGCCCCAGCCATTTAAACATTTGCCTCTCAATTACTTGGACTATCTGTCTTGACTTTTCTCTGTCCTACAGTTACCCAGCGTCTTGATGCAACCTATTGTAAAATACTTGATAACTTCAATTCAAAATCAACGGACTCGGTCGAGGCCTTCGGCCTCGACCTCGTTTTGAAAAACACTCTGCGGGTGCCCGAAGGGCACCAGCATAGGTGCCCCAGCCATTTAAACATTTGCCTCTCAATTACTTGGACTATCTGTCTTGACTTTTCTCTGTCCTACAGTTACCCAGCGTCTTGATGCAACCTATGGTAAAATACTTTATTACTTCAATTCAAAATCAACGGACTCTGTCGAGGCCTTCGGCCTCGACCTCGTTTTGAAAAACACTCTGCGGGTGCCCGAAGGGCACCAGCATAGGTGCCCCAGCCATTTAAACATTTGCCTCTCAATTACTTGGACTATCTGTCTTGACTTTTCTCTGTCCTACAGTTACCCAGCGTCTTGATGCAACCTATTGTAAAATACTTGATAACTTCAATTCAAAATCAACTTCAATTCAAAATCAATTTGCCTAATTCAATTTAAAGTGCGGGTGCCCGAAGGGCACCAGCATAGGTGCCCCAGCCATTTAAACATTTGCCTCTCAATTACTTGGACTATCTGTCTTGACTTTTCTCTGTCCTACAGTTACCCAGCGTCTTGATGAAACCTCTTGTAAAATACTTGATAACTTCAATTCAAAATCAATGGACTCGGTCGAGGCCTTCGGCCTCGACCTCGTTTTGAAAAACACTCTGCGGGTGCCCGAAGGGCACCAGCATAGGTGCCCCAGCCATTTAAACATTTGCCTCTCAATTACTTGGACTATCTGTCTTGACTTTTCTCTGTCCTACAGTTACCCAGCGTCTTGATGCAACCTATTGTAAAATACTTGATAACTTCAATTCAAAATCTAATTGCCTAATTCAATTTAAAGTGCGGGTGCCCGAAGGGCACCAGCATAGGTGCCCCAGCCATTTAAACATTTGCCTCTCAATTACTTGGACTATCTGTCTTGACTGTTCTCTGTCCTACAGTTACCCAGCGTCTTGATGCAACCTATTGTAAAATACTTGATAACTTCAATTCAAAATCAATTTGCCTAATTCAATTTAAAGTGCGGGTGCCCGAAGGGCACCAGCATAGGTGCCCCAGCCATTTAAACATTTGCCTCTCAATTACTTGGACTATCTGTCTTGACTTTTTCTGTCCTACAGTTACCCAGCGTCTTGATGCAACTTATTGTAAAATACTTGATAACTTAAATTCAAAATCAACTGACTCGGTCGAGGCCTTCGGCCTCGACCTTGTTTTGAAAATCAATCTGCGGGTGCCCGAAGGGCACCAGCATAGGTGCCCCAGCCATTTAAACATTTGCCTCTCAATTACTTGGACTATCTGTCTTGACTTTTCTCTGTCCTACAGTTACCCAGCGTCTTGATGCAACCTATTGTAAAATACTTGATAACTTCAATTCAAAATCAATTTCAATTCAAAATCAATTTGCCTAATTCAATTTAAAGTGAGGGTGCCCGAAGGGCACCAGCATAGGTGCCCCAGCCATTTAAACATTTGCCTCTCAATTACTTGGACTATCTGTCTTGACTTTTCTCTGTCCTACAGTTACCCATCGTCTTGATGCAACCTATTGTAAAATACTTGATAACTTCAATTCAAAATCAATTTCAATTCAAAATCAATTTGCCCAATTCAATTTAAAGTGCGGGTGCCCGATGGGCACCAGCATAGGTGCCCCAGCCATTTAAACATTTGCCTCTCAATTACTTGGACTATCTGTCTTGACTTTTCTCTGTCCTACAGTTACCCAGCGTCTTGATGCAACCTATTGTAAAATACTTGATAACTTCAATTCAAAATCAATTTCAATTCAAAATCAATTTGCCCAATTCAATTTAAAGTGCGGGTGCCCGATGGGCACCAGCATAGGTGCCCCAGCCATTTAAACATTTGCCTCTCAATTACTTGGACTATCTGTCTTGACTTTTCTCTGTCCTACAGTTACCCAGCGTCTTGATGCAACCTATTGTAAAATACTTCATAAATTTAATTTAAAATCAACGGACTCGGTCGAGGCCTTCGGCCTCGACCTCGTTTTGAAAAACACTCTGCGGGTGCCCGAAGGGCACCAGCATAGGTGCCCCAGCCATTTAAACATTTGCCTCTCAATTACTTGGACTATCTGTCTTGACTTTTCTCTGTCCTACAGTTACCCAGCGTCTTGATGCAACCTATTGTAAAATACTTGATAACTTCAATTCAAAATCAATTTCAATTCAAAATCAATTTGCCTAATTCAATTTAAAGTGCGGGTGCCCGAAGGGCACCAGCATAGGTGCCCCAGCCATTTAAACATTTGCCTCTCAATTACTTGGACTATCTGTCTTGACTTTTTTCTGTCCTACAGTTACCCAGCGTCTTGATGCAACCTATTGTAAAATACTTGATAACTTCAATTCAAAATCAACGGACTCGGTCGAGGCCTTCGGCCGTGACCTCGTTTTGAAAAACACTCTGCGGGTGCCCGAAGGGCACCAGCATAGGTGCCCCAGCCATTTAAACATTTGCCTCTCAATTACTTGGACTATCTGTCTTGACTTTTCTCTGTCCTACAGTTACCCCGCGTCTTGATGCAACCTATTGTAAAATACTTGATAACTTCAATTCAAAATCAACTTCAATTCAAAATCAATTTGCCTAATTCAATTTAAAGTGCGGGTGCCCGACGGGCACCAGCATAGGTGCCCCAGCCATTTAAACATTTGCCTCTCAATTACTTGGACTATCTGTCTTGACTTTTCTCTGTCCTACAGTTACCCAGCGTCTTGATGCAACCTATTTTAAAATACTTGATAACTTCAATTCAAAATCAACGGACACGTTCGAGGGCTTCGGCCTCCACCTCCTTTTTAAAAAAAATGTTCGGGTGCCCGAAGGGCACCAGCATAGGTTCCCCAGCCATTTAAACATTTGCCTCTCAATTACTTGGACTATCTGTCTTGACTTTTCTCTGTCCTACAGTTACCCAGCGTCTTGATGCAACCTATTGTAAAATACTTGATAACTTCAATTCAAAATCAATTTGCATAATTAAATTTAAAGTGCGGGTGCCCGAAGGGCACCAGCATAGGTGCCCCAGCCATTTAAACATTTGCCTCTCAATTACTTGGACTATCTGTCTTGACTTTTTTCTGTCCTACAGTTACCCAGCGTCTTGATGCAACCTATTGTAAAATACTTGATAACTTCAATTCAAAATCAACGGACTCGGTCGAGGCCTTCGGCCTCAACCTCGTTTTGAAAAACACTCTGCGGGTGCCCGAAGGGCACCAGCATAGGTGGCCCAGCCATTAAACATTTGCCTCTCAATTACTTGGACTATCTGTCTTGACTTTTCTCTGTCCTACAGTTACCCAGCGTCTTGATGCAACCTATTGTAAAATACTTGATAACTTCAATTCAAAATCAACTTCAATTCAAAATCAATTTGCCTAATTCAATTTAAAGTGCGGGTGCCCGAAGGGCACCAGCATAGGTGCCCCAGCCATTTAAACATTTGCCTCTCAATTACGTGGACTCTCTGTCTTGACTTTTCTCTGTCCTACAGTTACCCAGCGTCTTGATGCAACCTATTGTAAAATACTTGATAACTTCAATTCAAAATCAACGGACTCGGTCGAGGCCTTCGGCCTCGACCTCGTTTTGAAAAACACTCTGCGGGTGCCCGAAGGGCACCAGCATAGGTGCCCCAGCCATTTAAACATTTGCCTCTCAATTACTTGGACTATCTGTCTTGACTTTTCTCTGTCCTACAGTTACCCAGCGTCTTGATGCAACCTATTGTAAAATACTTGATAACTTCAATTCAAAATCAACGGACTCGGTCGAGGCCTTCGGCCTCGACCTCGTTTTGAAAAACACTCTGCGGGTGCCCGAAGGGCACCAGCATAGGTGCCCCAGCCATTTAAACATTTGCCTCTCAATTACTTGGACTATCTGTCTTGACTTTTCTCTGTCCTACAGTTACCCAGCGTCTTGATGCAACCTATTGTAAAATACTTGATAACTTCAATTCAAAATCAACTTAAATTCAAAATCAATTTGCCTAATTCAATTTAATGTGCGGGTGCCCGAAGGGCACCAGCATAGGTGCCCAAGCCATTTAAACATTTGCCTCTCAATTACTTGGACTATCTGTCTTGACTTTTGTCTGTCCTACAGTTACCCAGCGTCTTGATGCAACCTATTGTAAAATACTTGATAACTTCAATTCAAAATCAACGGACTCGGTCGAGGCCTTCGGCCTCAACCTCGTTTTGAAAAACACTCTGCGGGTGCCCGAAGGGCACCAGCATAGGTGGCCCAGCCATTAAACATTTGCCTCTCAATTACTTGGACTATCTGTCTTGACTTTTCTCTGTCCTACAGTTACCCAGCGTCTTGATGCAACCTATTGTAAAATACTTGATAACTTCAATTCAAAATCAACTTCAAGTCAAAATCAATTTGCCTAATTCAATTTAAAGTGCGGGTGCCCGAAGGGCACCAGCATAGGTGCCCCAGCCATTTAAACATTTGCCTCTCAATTACTTGTACTATCTGTCTTGACTTTTCTCTGTCATACTTTTACCCCGCTTATTTATGAAACATTTTTTAAATTAATTTATAAATTAATTTAAAAAAAACCAGACTCGTTCTAGGCATTCGGCGTCTACCTCTTTTTTAAAAACACTCTGCGGGTGCCCGAAGGGCACCAGCATAGGTGCCCCAGCCATTTAAACATTTGCCTCTCAATTACTTGGACTATCTGTCTTGACTTTTCTCTGTCCTACAGTTACCCAGCGTCTTGATGCAACCTATTGTAAAATACTTGATAACTTCAATTCAAAATCAACGGACTCGGTCGAGGCCTTCGGCCTCGACCTCGTTTTGAAAAACACTCTGCGGGTGCCCGAAGGGCACCAGCATAGGTGCCCGAAGGGCACCAGCATAGGTGCCCCAGCCATTTAAACATTTGCCTCTCAATTACTTGGACTATCTGTCTTGACTTTTCTCTGTCCTACAGTTACCCAGCGTCTTGATGCAACCTATTGTAAAATACTTGATAACTTCAATTCAAAATCAACTTCAAGTCAACATCAATTTGCCTTTTTAAATATAAAGTGCGGGTGCCCGAAGGGCACCAGCATAGGTGCCCCAGCCATTTAAACATTTGCCTCTCAATTACTTGGACTATCTGTCTTGACTTTTCTCTGTCCTACAGTTACCCAGCGTCTTGATGCAACCTATTGTAAAATACTTTATAACTTCAATTCAAAATCAACGGACTCGGTCGAGGCCTTCGGCCTTGACCACGTTTTGAAAAAAACTCTGCGGGTGCCCGAAGGGCACCAGCATAGGTGCCCCCGCCATTTAAACATTTGCCTCTCAATTACTTGGACTATCTGTCTTGACTTTTCTCTGTCCTACAGTTACCCAGCGTCTTGATGCAACCTATTGTAAAATACTTGATAACTTCAATTCAAAATCAATTTGCCTAATTCAATTTAAAGTGCGGGTGCCCGAAGGGCACCAGCATAGGTGCCCCAGCCATTTAAACATTTGCCTCTCAATTACTTGGACTATCTGTCTTGACTTTTCTCTGTCCTACAGTTACCCAGCGTCTTGATGCAACCTATTGTAAAATACTTGATAACTCCAATTCAAAATCAATTTGCCTAATTCAATTTAAAGTGCGGGTGCCCGAAGGGCACCAGCATAGGTGCCCCAGCCATTTAAACATTTGCCTCTCAATTACTTGGACTATCTGTCTTGACTTTTTCTGTCCTACAGTTACCCAGCGTCTTGATGCAACTTATTGTAAAATACTTGATAACTTCAATTCAAAATCAACTGACTCGGTCGAGGCCTTCGGCCTCGACCTTGTTTTGAAAAACACTCTGCGGGTGCCCGAAGGGCACCAGCATAGGTGCCCCAGCCATTTAAACATTTGCCTCTCAATTACTTGGACTATCTGTCTTGACTTTTCTCTGTCCTACAGTTACCCAGCGTCTTGATGCAACCTATTGTAAAATACTTGATAACTTCAATTCAAAATCAATTTCAATTCAAAATCAATTTGCCTAATTCAATTTAAAGTGCGGGTGCCCGAAGGGCACCAGCATAGGTGTCCCAGCCATTTAAACATTTGCCTCTCAATTACTTGGACTATCTGTCTTGACTTTTCTCTGTCCTACAGTTACCCAGCGTCTTGATGCAACCTATTGTAAAATACTTGATAACTTCAATTCAAAATCAAATTCAATTCAAAATCAATTTGCCTAATTCAATTTAAAGTGCGGGTTCCCGAAGGGCACCAGCATAGGTGCCCCAGCCATTTAAACATTTGCCTCTCAGTTACTTGGACTATCTGTCTTGACTTTTCTCTGGCCTACAGTTACCCAGCGTCTTGATGCAACCTATTGTAAAATACTTGATAACTTCAATTAAAAATCAACGGACTCGGTCTAGGCCTTTGGCCTCGACCTCGTTTTGAAAAACACTCTGCGGGTGCCCGAAGGGCACCAGCATAGGTGCCCCAGCCATTTAAACATTTGCCTCTCATTTACTTGGACTATCTGTCTTGACTTTTTTCTGTCCTACATTAACCCAGCGTATTGATGAAACCTATTTTAAAATAATTTAGAAATTAAAAAAAAAAACACCTGACTCGGTCGAGGCCTTCGGCCTCGACCTCGTTTTGAAAAACACTCTGCGGGTGCCCGAAGGGCACCAGCATAGGTGCCCCAGCCATTTAAACATTTGCCTCTCAATTACTTGGACTATCTGTCTTTACTTTTCTCTGTCTACAGTTACCCAGCGTCTTGATGCAACCTATTGTAAAATACTTGATAACTTTAATTCAAAATCAACGGACTCGGTCGAGGCCTTTGGCCTCAACCTCGT
The DNA here is from genome assembly GCF_049724085.1 of Artemia sp. Qi Xiang Cuo. NCBI lineage: Eukaryota > Metazoa > Arthropoda > Branchiopoda > Anostraca > Artemiidae > Artemia > Artemia sp. Qi Xiang Cuo. Next base: position 20,354,485 of record NC_142799.1, read on the forward strand.
TTTGAAAAACACTCTGCGGGTGCCCGAAGGGCACCAGCATAGGTGCCCCAGCCATTTAAACATTTGCCTCTCAATTACTTGGACTATCTGTCTTGACTTTTCTCTGTCCTACAGTTACCCAGCGTCTTGATGCAACCTATTGTAAAATACTTGATAACTTCAATTCAAAATCAACGGACTCGGTCGAGGCCTTCGGCCTCGACCTCGTTTTAAAAAACACTCTGCGGGTGCCCGAAGGGCACCAGCATAGGTGCCCCAGCCATTTAAACATTTGCCTCTCAATTACTTGGACTATCTGTCTTGACTTTTCTCTGTCCTACAGTTACCCAGCGTCTTGATGCAACCTATTGTAAAATACTTGATAACTTCAATTCAAAATCAACGGACTCGGTCGAGGCCTTTGGCCTCGACCTCGTTTTGAAAAACACTCTGCGGGTGCCCAAAGGGCACCAGCATAGGTGCCCCAGCCATTTAAACATTTGCCTCTCAATTACTTGGACTATCTGTCTTGACTTTTCTCTGTCCTACAGTTACCCAGCGTCTTGATGCAACCTATTGTAAAATACTTGATAACTTCAATTCAAAATCAACTTCAATTCAAAATCAATTTGCCTAATTAAATTTAATGTGCGGGTGCCCGAAGGGCACCAGCATAGGTGCCCCAGCCATTTAAACATTTGCCTCTCAATTACTTGGACTATCTGTCTTGACTTTTCTCTGTCCTACAGTTACCCCGCGGCTTGATGCAACCTATTGTAAAATACTTGATAACTTCAATTCAAAATCAACGGACACGGTCGAGGCCTTCGGCCTCGACCTCGTTTTTAAAAACACTCTTCGGGTGCCCGAAGGGCACCAGCATAGGTTCCCCAGCCATTTAAACATTTGCCTCTCAATTACTTGGACTATCTGTCTTGGCTTTTCTCTATCTACAATTACCCAGCGTCTTGAAGCAGCCTATGCAACCTATTGCAAAATACTTGATAACTTCAATTCAAAATAAACGGACTCGGTCAAGGCCTTTGGCCACAACCTTGTTTGAAAAACACTCTCCCTGTGTGCGCTAAGCGCACACAGGGAAAGACGGTTGGACTCTAAAACCAAAGACTTTACTTAATGCAATTTGCCTAATTCAATTTAAAGTGCGGGTGCCCGAAGGGCACCAGCATAGGTGCCCCAGCCATTTAAACATTTGCCTCTCAATTACTTGGACTATCTGTCTTGACTTTTCTCTGTCCTACAGTTACCCAGCGTCTTGATGCAACCTATTGTAAAATACTTGATAACTTCAATTCAAAATCAATTTGCCTAATTCAATTTAAAGTGCGGGTGCCCGAAGGGCACCAGCATAGGTGCCCCAGCCATTTAAACATTTGCCTCTCAATTACTTGGACTATCTGTCTTGACTTTTTTCTGTCCTACAGTTACCCAGCGTCTTGATGCAACCTATTGTAAAATACTTGATAACTTCAATTCAAAATCAATTTGCCTAATTCAATTTAAAGTGCGGGTGCCCGAAGGGCACCAGCATAGGTGCCCCAGCCCTTTAAACATTTGCCTCTCAATTACTTGGACTATCTGTCTTGACTTTTTTCTGTCCTACAGTTACCCAGCGTCTTGATGCAACCTATTGTAAAATACTTGATAACTTCAATTCAAAATCAACGGACTCGGTCGAGGCCTTCGGCCTCAACCTCGTTTTGAAAAAAACTCTGCGGGTGCCCGAAGGGCACCAGCATAGGTGGCCCAGCCATTAAACATTTGCCTCTCAATTACTTGGACTATCTGTCTTGACTTTTCTCTGTCCTACAGTTACCCAGCGTCTTGATGCAACCTATTGTAAAATACTTGATAACTTCAATTCAAAATCAACTTCAATTCAACATCAATTTGCCTAATTCAATTTAAAGTGCGGGTGCCCGAAGGGCACCAGCATAGGTGCCCCAGCCATTTAAACATTTGCCTCTCAATTACTTGGACTATCTGTCTTGACTTTTCTCTGTCCTACAGTTACCCAGCGTCTTGATGCAACCTATTGTAAAATACTTGATAACTTCAATTCAAAATCAACGGACTCGGTCGAGGCCTTCGGCCTCGACCTCGTTTTGAAAAACACTCTGCGGGTGCCCGAAGGGCACCAGCATAGGTGCCCCAGCCATTTAAACATTTGCCTCTCAATTACTTGGACTATCTGTCTTGACTTTTCTCTGTCCTACAGTTACCCAGCGTCTTGATGCAACCTATTGTAAAATACTTGATAACTTCAATTCAAAATCAACGGACTCGGTCGAGGCCTTCGGCCTCGACCTCGTTTTGAAAAACACTCTGCGGGTGCCCGAAGGGCACCAGCATAGGTGCCCCAGCCATTTAAACATTTGCCTCTCAATTAGTTGGACTATCTGTCTTGACTTTTCTCTGTCCTACAGTTACCCAGCGTCTTGATGCAACCTATTGTAAAATACTTGATAACTACAATTCAAAATCAACTTCAATTCAAAATCAATTTGCCTAATTCAATTTAAAGTGCGGGTGCCCGAAGGGCACCAGCATAGGTGCCCCAGCCATTTAAACATTTGCCTCTCAATTACTTGGACTATCTGTCTTGACTTTTCTCTGTCCTACAGTTACCCAGCGTCTTGATGCAACCTATTGTAAAATACTTGATAACTTCAATTCAAAATCAACGGACTCGGTCGAGGCCTTCGGCCTCGACCTCGTTTTGAAAAACACTCTGCGGGTGCCCGAAGGGCACCAGCATAGGTGCCCCAGCCATTTAAACATTTGCCTCTCAATTACTTGGACTATCTGTCTTGACTTTTCTCTGTCCTACAGTTACCCAGCGTCTTGATGCAACCTATTGTAAAATACTTGATAACTTCAATTCAAAATCAATTTGCCTAATTCAATTTAAAGTGCGGGTGCCCGAAGGGCACCAGCATAGGTGCCCCAGCCATTTAAACATTTGCCTCTCAATTACTTGGACTATCTGTCTTGACTTTTCTCTGTCCTACAGTTACCCAGCGTCTTGATGCAACCTATTGTAAAATACTTGATAACTCCAATTCAAAATCAATTTGCCTAATTCAATATAAAGTGCGGGGGCCCGAAGGGCACCAGCATAGGTGCCCCAGCCATTTAAACATTTGCCTCTCACTTACTTGGACTATCTGTCTTGACTTTTCTCTGTCCTACAGTTACCCAGCGTCTTGATGCAACCTATTGTAAAATACTTGATAACTTAAATTCAAAATCAACGGACTCGGTCGAGGCATTTGGCCTCGACCTCGTATTGAAAATAACTCTGCGGGTGCCCGAAGGGCACCAGCATAGGTGCCCCAGCCATTTAAACATTTGCCTCTCAATTACTTGGACTATCTGTCTTGACTTTTCTCTGTCCTACAGTTACCCAGCGTCTTGATGCAACCTATTGTAAAATACTGGATAACTTCAATTCAAATCAACGGACTCGGTCGAGGCCTTCGGCCTCGACCTCGTTTTGAAAAACACTCTGCGGGTGCCCGAAGGGCACCAGCATAGGTGCCCCAGCCATTTAAACATTTGCCTCTCAATTACTTGGACTATCTGTCTTGACTTTTCTCTGTCCTACAGTTACCCAGCGTCTTGATGCAACCTATTGTAAAATACTTGATAACTTCAATTCAAAATCAATTTCAATTCAAAATCAATTTGCCTAATTCAATTTAAAGTGCGGGTGCCCGAAGGGCACCAGCATAGGTGCCCCAGCCATTTAAACATTTGCCTCTCAGTTACTTGGACTATCTGTCTTGACTTTTCTCTGTCCTACAGTTACCCAGCGTCTTGATGCAACCTATTGTAAAATACTTGATAACTTCAATTCAAAATCAACGGACTCGGTCTAGGCCTTTGGCCTCGACCTCGTTTTGAAAAACACTCTGCGGGTGCCCGAAGGGCACCAGCATAGGTGCCCCAGCCATTTAAACATTTGCCTCTCAATTACTTGGACTATCTGTCTTGACTTTTCTCTGTCCTACAGTTACCCAGCGTCTTGATGCAACCTATTTTAAAATACTTTATAACTTCTATTAAAATTCAACGGACTCGGTCTTGTCCTTCGGCAGCTTCCACGTAATTAAATTCAAAGTGCGGGTGCCCTACGGGCACCACCATAGGTGCCCCAGCCATTTAAACATTTGCCTCTCAATTACTTGGACTATCTGTCTTGACTTTTCTCTGTCCTACAGTTACCCAGCGTCTTGATGCAACCTATTGTAAAATACTTGATAACTTCAATTCAAAATCAACGGACTCGGTCGAGGCCTTTGGCCTCAACCACGATTTGAAAAACACTCTGCGGGTGCCCACAGGGCACCAGCATAGGTGCCCCAGCCATTTAAACATTTGCCTCTCAATTACTTGGACTATCTGTCTTGACTTTTCTCTGTCCTACAGTTACCCAGCGTCTTGATGCAACCTATTGTAAAATACTTGATAACTTCAATTCAAAATCAACGGACTCGGTCGAGGCCGTTGGCCTCGACCTCGGTTTGAAAAACACTCTCCCAGGGTGCGCTAAGCGCACACAGGGAAACACGCTTGGACTCTAAAACCAAAGACTTTAATTAATGCAATTTGCCTAATTCAACTTAAAGTGAGGGTGCCCGAAGGGCACCAGCATAGGTCGCAAAAAAAGACCAAAATTACTGTCTGGGCTTGGCAAACACATATAGACAGAAAACGGAATAGTTTTTATTCCCGTTTAACTGCCCGTGTTTTATTTCCCGTTTAATAATTTTTTATTTCCTAAAATATTAATACTATTAAACTATTAAAAACTATTAATAATAGTTTTTATTTCCCGTTTAATTGCCCGTGTCAAGAGATTCAACGAGTCTTGACACTCTCGCCGAGTCATCCTAATTTCCGCTACCCATACAATGGGTTTAGAATGACCCCCCTTCATTTTGGAGTACTTTATACTCCACCCTTTTTACTCTCGATACACAATATTCCCTTACGACCAACACTTGAAAATCATTCAAGTGAATTTGGGGACTTGCCCGCTGGCAAGACAAATCTCCCGGTCGTAGGCTTAGTCTCAGCAGATCGCAGTGTAATGTACTGCTGGACCGTGTCCACCACCCTGTCCTCGACCAACAGCTGATTATATATCTTGGTTCAGTAGCGATGATGTACTTGAGTATTTAGTCTAATTTGAAGAGTATTAGGTGACATCTGATACGTTCACTAACATGACGACACTTTTACCATACTCACTATGACACCAAGCTCAAAGTTCAAGGACCAGGTAACGTTTAGCCACCAGTGAGTCCGAATGCGCACACCAGTGAAGCGCACACAGGGAAACACGCTTGGACTCTAAAACCAAAGACTTTACTTAATACAATTTGCCTAATTCAATTTAAAGTGCGGGTGCCCGAAGGGCACCAGCATAGGTGCCCCAGCCATTTAAACATTTGCCTCTCAATTACTTGGACTATCTGTCTTGACTTTTCTCTGTCCTACAGTTACCCAGCGTCTTGATGCAACATATTGTAAAATACTTGATAACTTCAATTCAAAATCAATTTGCCTAATTCAATTTAAAGTGCGGGTGCCCGAAGGGCACCAGCATAGGTGCCCCAGCCATTTAAACATTTGCCTCTCAGTTACTTGAACTATCTGTCTTGACTTTTCTCTGTCCTACAGTTACCCCGCGTCTTGATGCAACCTATTCTAAAATACTTGATAACTTCAATTCAAAATCAATTTGCCTAATTCAATTTAAAGTGCGGGTGCCCGAAGGGCACCAGCATAGGTGCCCCAGCCATTTAAACATTTGCCTCTCAATAACTTGGACTATCTGTCTTGACTTTTTTCTGTCCTACAGTTACCCAGCGTCTTGATGCAACCTATTGTAAAATACTTGATAACTTCAATTCAAAATCAACGGACTCGGTCGAGGCCTTCGGCCTCGACCTCGTTTTGAAAAACACTCTGCGGGTGCCCGAAGGGCACCAGCATAGGTGCCCCAGCCATTTAAACATTTGCCTCTCAATTACTTGGACTATCTGTCTTGACTTTTCTCTGTCCTACAGTTACCCAGCGTCTTGATGCAACCTATTGTAAAATACTTGATAACTTCAATTCAAAATCAAAGGACTCGGTCGAGGCCTTCGGCCTCGACCTCGTTTTGAAAAAAACTCTCCCTGTGTGCGCGAAAGGCATACAGGAAAACACGCTTGGACTCTAAAACCAAAGACTTTACTTAATACAATTTGCCTAATTCAATTTAAAGTGCGGGTGCCCGAAGGGCACCAGCATAGGGAAACACGGGGAACACAGGGAAACACGCTTGGACTCTAAAACCAAAGACTTTACTTAGTAAAATTTGCCTAATTCAATTTAAAGTGCGGCTGGGGCACCAGCATAGGTGCCCCAGCCATTTAAACATTTTCCTCTCAAGTACTTGGACGATCTGTCTTGACTTTTATCTGTCCTACAGTTACCCAGCGTCTTGTTGCAACATATTGTAAAATACTTGATAACTTCAATTCAAAATCAACGGACTCGGTCGAGGCCTTCAGCCTCGACCTCGTTTTGAAAAACACTCTCCCTCTGTGCGCGATGCGCACACAGGGAAACACGCTTGGACGCTCAATTCAAAATCAATTTGCCTAATTCAATTTAAAGTGCGGGTGCCCGAAGGGCACCAGCATAGGTGCCCCAGCCATTTAAACATTTGCCTCTCAATTACTTGGACTATCTGTCTTGACTTTTTTCTGTCCTACAGTTACCCAGCGTCTTGATGCAACCTATTGTAAAATACTTGATAACTTCAATACAAAATCAACGGACTCGGTCGAGGCCTTCGGCCGTGACCTCGTTTTGAAAAACACTCTGCGGGTGCCCGAAGGGCACCAGCATAGGTGCCCCAGCCCTTTAAACATTTGCCTCTCAATTACTTGGACTATCTGTCTTGACTTTTCTCTGTCCTACAGTTACCCAGCGTCTTGATGCAACCTATTGTAAAATACTTGATAACTTCAATTCAAAATCAACTTCAAATCAAAATCAATTTGCCTAATTCAATTTAAAGTGCGGGTGCCCGAAGGGCACCAGCATAGGTGCCCCAGCCATTTAAACATTTGCCTCTCAATTACTTGGACTATCTGTCTTGACTTTTCTCTGTCCTACAGTTACCCAGCGTCTTGATGCAACCTATTGTAAAATACTTGATAACTTCAATTCAAAATCAACGGACACGGTCGAGGCCTTCGGCCTCGACCTCGTTCTGAAAAACACTCTTCGGGTGCCCGAAGGGCACCAGCATAGGTTCCCCAGCCATTTAAACATTTGCCTCTCAATTACTTGGACTATCTGTCTTGACTTTTCTCTGTCCTACAGTTACCCAGCGTCTTGATGCAACCTATTGTAAAATACTTGATAACTTCAATTCAAAATCAACAGACTCGGTCGAGGCCTTCGGCCTCGACCTCGTTTTGAAAAACACTCTCCCTGTGTGCGCTAAGCGCACACAGGGAAACACGGTTGGACTCTAAAACCAAAGACTTTACTTAATGCAATTTGCCTAATTCAATTTAAAGTGCGGGTGCCCGAAGGGCACCAGCATAGGTGCCCCAGCCATTTAAACATTTGCCTCTCAATTACTTGGACTATCTGTCTTGACTTTTCTCTGTCCTACAGTTACCCAGCGTCTTGGTGCAACCTATTGTAAAATAGTTGATAACTTCAATTCAAAATCAATTTGCCTAATTAAATTTAAAGTGCGGGTGCCCGAAGGGCACCAGCATAGGTGCCCCAGCCATTTAAACATTTGCCTCTCAATTACTTGGACTATCTGTCTTGACTTTTTTCTGTCCTACAGTTACCCAGCGTCTTGATGCAACCTATTGTAAAATACTTGATAACTTCAATTCAAAATCAATTTGCCTAATTCAATTTAAAGTGAGGGTGCCCGAAGGGCACCAGCATAGGTGCCCCAGCCATTTAAACATTTGCCTCTCAATTACTTGGACTATCTGTCTTGTGTTTTCTCTGTCCTACAGTTACCCAGCGTCTTGATGCAACCTATTGTAAAATACTTGATAACTTCAATTCAAAATCAATTTGCCTAATTCAATTTAAAGTGCGGGTGCCCGAAGGGCACCAGCATAGGTGCCCCAGCCATTTAAACATTTGCCTCTCAATTACTTGGACTATCTGTCTTGACTTTTTTCTGTCCTACAGTTACCCAGCGTCTTGATGCAACCTATTGTAAAATACTTGATAACTTCAATTCAAAATCAACGGACTCGGTCGAGGCCTTCGGCCTCGACCTCGTTTTGAAAAACACTCTGCGGGTACCCGAAGGGCACCAGCATAGGTGGCCCAGCCATTAAACATTTGCCTCTCAATTACTTGGACTATCTGTCTTGACTTTTCTCTGTCCTACAGTTACCCAGCGTCTTGATGCAACCTATTGTAAAATACTTGATAACTTCAATTCAAAATCAACTTCAATTCAAAATCAATTTGCCTAATTCAATTTAAAGTGCGGGTGCCCGAAGGGCACCAGCATAGGTGCCCCAGCCATTTAAAAATTTGCCTCTCAATTACTTGGACTATCTGTCTTGACTTTTCTCTGTCCTACAGTTACCCAGCGTCTTGATGCAACCTATTGTAAAATACTTGATAACTTCAATTCAAAATCAACGGACTCGGTCGAGGCCTTCGGCCTCGACCTCGTTTTGAAAAACACTCTGCGGGTGCCCAAAGGGCACCAGCATAGGTGCCCCAGCCATTTAAACATTTGCCTCTCAATTACTTGGACTATCTGTCTTGACTTTTCTCTGTCCTACAGTTACCCAGCGTCTTGATGCAACCTATTGTAAAATACTTGATAACTTCAATTCAAAATCAACGGACTCGGTCGAGGCCTTCGGCCTCGACCTCGTTTTGAAAAACACTCTGCGGGTGCCCGAAGGGCACCAGCATAGGTGCCCCAGCCATTTAAACATTTGCCTCTCAATTACTTGGACTATCTGTCTTGACTTTTCTCTGTCCTACAGTTACCCAGCGTCTTGATGCAACCTATTGTAAAATACTTGATAACTTCAATTCAAAATCAACTTCAATTCAAAATCAATTTGCCTAATTCAATTTAAAGTGCGGGTGCCCGAAGGGCACCAGCATAGGTGCCCCAGCCATTTAAACATTTGCCTCTCAATTACTTGGACTATCTGTCTTGACTTTTCTCTGTCCTACAGTTACCCAGCGTCTTGATGCAACCTATTGTAAAATACTTGATAACTTCAATTCAAAATCAACGGACTCGGTCGAGGCCTTCGGCCTTGACCTCGTTTTGAAAAACACTCTGCGGGTGCCCGAAGGGCACCAGCATAGGTGCCCCAGCCATTTAAACATTTGCCTCTCAATTACTTGGACTATCTGTCTTGACTTTTCTCTGTCCTACAGTTACCCAGCGTCTTGATGCGGCACCAGCATAGGTGCCCCAGCCATTTAAACATTTGCCTCTCAATTACTTGGACTATCTGTCTTGACTTTTCTCTGTCCTACAGTTACCCAGCGTCTTGATGCAACCTATTGTAAAATACTTGATAACTTCAATTCAAAATCAATTTGCCTAATTCAATTTAAAGTGCGGGTGCCCGAAGGGCACCAGCATAGGTGCCCCAGCCATTTAAACATTTGCCTCTCAATTACTTGGACTATCTGTCTTGACTTTTCTCTGTCCTACAGTTACCCAGCGTCTTGATGCAACCTATTGTAAAATACTTGATAACTCCAATTCAAAATCAATTTGCCTACTTCAATTTAAAGTGCGGGTGCCCGACGGGCACCAGCATTGGTGCCCCAGCAATTTAAACATTTGCCTCTCAATTACTTGTACTATCTGTCTTGACTTTTTCTGTCCTACAGTTACCCAGCGTCTTGATGCAACCTATTGTAAAATACTTGATAACTTCAATTCAAAATCAACGGACTCGGTCGAGGCCTTCGGCCTCGACCTTGTTTTGAAAAACACTCTGCGGGTGCCCGAAGGGCACCAGCATAGGTGCCCCAGCCATTTAAACATTTGCCTCTCAATTACTTGGACTATCTGTCTTGACTTTTCTCTGTCCTACAGTTACCCAGCGTCTTGATGCAACCTATTGTAAAATACTTGATAACTTCAATTCAAAATCAATTTCAATTCAAAATCAATTTGCCTAATTCAATTTAAAGTGCGGGTGCCCGAAGGGCACCAGCATAGGTGCCCCAGCCATTTAAACATTTGCCTCTCAATTACTTGGACTATCTGTCTTGACTTTTCTCTGTCCTACAGTTACCCAGCGTCTTGATGCAACCTATTGTAAAATACTTGATAACTTCAATTCAAAATCAATTTCAATTCAAAATCAATTTGCCTAATTCAATTTAAAGTGCGGGTTCCCGAAGGGCACCAGCATAGGTGCCCCAGCCATTTAAACATTTGCCTCTCATTTACTTGGACTATCTGTCTTGACTTTTCTCTGTCCTACAGTTACCCAGCGTCTTGATGCAACCTATTGTAAAATACTTGATAACTTCAATTAAAAATCAACGGACTCGGTCTAGGCCTTTGGCCTCGACCTCGTTTTGAAAAACACTCTGCGGGTGCCCGAAGGGCACCAGCATAGGTGCCCCAGCCATTTAAACATTTGCCTCTCACTTACTTGGACTATCTGTCTTGACTTTTCTCTGGCCTACAGTTACCCAGCGTCTTTATGCAACCTATTTTAAAATACTTTATAAATTCAATTCAAAATCATCGGACTCGGTCGAGGCCTTCGGCCTCGACCTCGTTTTGAAAAACACTCTGCGGGTGCCCGAAGGGCACCAGCATAGGTGCCCCAGCCATTTAAACATTTGCCTCTCAATTACTTGGACTATCTGTCTTGACTTTTCTCTGTCCTACAGTTACCCAGCGTCTTGATGCAACCTATTGTAAAATACTTGATAACTTTAATTCAAAATCAACGGACTCGGTCGAGGCCTTTGGCCTCAACCTCGTTTTGAAAAACACTCTGCGGGTGCCCGAAGGGCACCAGCATAGGTGCCCCAGCCATTTAAACATTTGCCTCTCAATTACTTGGACTATCTGTCTTGACTTTTCTCTGTCCTACAGTTACCCAGCGTCTTGATGCAACGTATTGTAAAATACTTTATTACTTCAATTCAAAATCAACGGACTCTGTCGAGGCCTTCGGCCTCGACCTCGTTTTGAAAAACACTCTGCGGGTGCCCGAAGGGCACCAGCATAGGTGCCCCAGCCATTTAAACATTTGCCTCTCAATTACTTGGACTATCTGTCTTGACTTTTCTCTGTCCTACAGTTACCCAGCGTCTTGATGCAACCTATTGTAAAATACTTGATAACTTCAATTCAAAATCAACGGACTCGGTCGAGGCCTTTGGCCTCAACCTCGTTTTGAAAAACACTCTGCGGGTGCCCGAAGGGCACCATCATAGGTGCCCCAGCCATTTAAACATTTGCCTCAATTACTTGGACTATCTGTCTTGACTTTTCTCTGTCCTACAGTTACCCAGCGTCTTGATGCAACCTATTGTAAAATACGTGATAACTTCAATTCAAAATCAACTTCAATTCAAAATCACTGTGCCTACTTCACTTTACAGTGCGGGTGCCCGAAGGGCACCAGCATAGGTGCCCCAGCCATTTAAACATTTGCCTCTCAATTACTTGGACTATCTGTCTTGACTTTTCTCTGTCCTACAGTTACCCAGCGTCTTGATGCAACCTATTGTAAAATACTTGATAACTTCAATTCAAAATCAACGGACACGGTCGAGGGCTTCGGCCTCGACCTCGTTTTTAAAAACACTCTTCGGGTGCCCGAAGGGCACCAGCATAGGTTCCCCAGCCATTTAAACATTTGCCTCTCAATTACTTGGACTATCTGTCTTGACTTTTCTCTGTCCTACAGTTACCCAGCGTCTTGATGCAACCTATTGTAAAATACTTGATAACTTCAATTCAAAATCAACGGACTCGGTCGAGGCCTTCGGCCTCGACCTCGTTTTGAAAAACACTCTCCCTGTGTGCGCTAAGCGCACACAGGGAAAGACGGTTGGACTCTAAAACCAAAGACTTTACTTAATGCAATTTGCCTAATTCAATTTAAAGTGCGGGTGCCCGAAGGGCACCAGCATAGGTGCCCCAGCCATTTAAACATTTGCCTCTCAATTACTTGGACTATCTGTCTTGACTTTTCTCTGTCCTACAGTTACCCAGCGTCTTGATGCAACCTATTGTAAAATACTTGATAACTTCAATTCAAAATCAATTTGCCTAATTCAATTTAAAGTGCGGGTGCCCGAAGGATACCAGCATAGGTGCCCCAGCCATTTAAACATTTGCCTCTCAATTACTTGGACTATCTGTCTTGACTTTTTTCTGTCCTACAGTTACCCAGCGTCTTGATGCAACCTATTGTAAAATACTTGATTACTTCAATTCAAAATCAATTTGCCTAATTAAATTTAATGTGCTGGTGCCCGAAGGGCACCAGCATAGGTGCCCCAGCCATTTAAACATTTGCCTCTCAATTACTTGGACTATCTGTCTTGACTTTTTTCTGTCCTACAGTTACCCAGCGTCTTGATGCAACCTATTGTAAAATACTTGATAACTTCAATTCAAAATCAACGGACTCGGTCGAGGCCTTCGGCCTCGACCTCGTTTTGAAAAACACTCTGCGGGTGCCCGAAAGGCACCAGCATAGGTGGCCCAGCCATTAAACATTTGCCTCTCAATTAATTGGACTATCTGTCTTGACTTTTCTCTGTCCTACAGTTACCCAGCGTCTTGATGCAACCTATTTTAAAATACTTGATAACTTCAATTCAAAATCAACTTAAATTCAAAATCAATTTGCCTAATTCAATTTAAAGTGCGGGTGCCCGAAGGGCACCAGCATAGGTGCCCCAGCCATTTAAACATTTGCCTCTCAATTACTTGGACTATCTGTCTTGACTTTTCTCTGTCCTACAGTTACCCAGCGTCTTGATTAAACCTAATGTAAAATACTTGATAACTTCAATTCAAAATCAACGGACTCGGTCGAGGCCTTCGGCCTCGACCTCGTTTTGAAAAACACTCTGCGGGTGCCCGAAGGGCACCAGCATAGGTGCCCCAGCCATTTAAACATTTGCCTCTCAATTACTTGGACTATCTGTCTTGACTTTTCTCTGTCCTACAGTTACCCAGCGTCTTGATGCAACCTATTGTAAAATACTTGATAACTTCAATTCAAAATCAACTTCAATTCAAAATCAATTTGCCTAATTCAATTTAAAGTGCGGGTGCCCGAAGGGCACCAGCATAGGTGCCCCAGCCATTTAAACATTTGCCTCTCAATTACTTGGACTATCTGTCTTGACTTTTCTCTGTCCTACAGTTACCCAGCGTCTTGATGCAACCTATTGTAAAATACTTGATAACTTCAATTCAAAGTCAACGGACTCGGTCGAGGCCTTCGGCCTCGACCTCGTTTTGAAAAACACTCTGCGGGTGCCCGAAGGGCACCAGCATAGGTGCCCCAGCCATTTAAACATTTGCATCTCAATTACTTGGACTATCTGTCTTGACTTTTCTCTGTCCTACAGTTACCCAGCGTCTTGATGCAACCTATTGTAAAATACTTGATAACTTCAATTCAAAATCAATTTGCCTAATTCAATTTAAAGTGCGGGTGCCCGAAGGGCACCAGCATAGGTGCCCCAGCCATTTAAACATTTGCCTCTCAATTACTTGGACTATCTGTCTTGACTTTTCTCTGTCCTACAGTTACCCAGCGTCTTGATGCAACCTATTGTAAAATACTTGATAACTCCAATTCAAAATCAATTTGCCTAATTCAATTTAAAGTGCGGGTGCCCGACGGGCACCAGCATAGGTGCCCCAGCCATTTAAACATTTGCCTCTCAATTACTTGGACTATCTGTATTGACTTTTTCTGTCCTACAGTTACCCAGCGTCTTGATGCAACCTATTGTAAAATACTTGATAACTTCAATTCAAAATCAACGGACTCGGTCGAGGCCTTCGGCCTCGACCTTGTTTTGAAAAACACTCTGCGGGTGCCCGAAGGGCACCAGCATAGGTGCCCCAGCCATTTAAACATTTGCCTCTCAATTACTTGGACTATCTGTCTTGACTTTTCTCTGTCCTACAGTTACCCAGCGTCTTGATGCAACCTATTGTAAAATACTTGATAACTTCAATTCAAAATCAATTTCAATTCAAAATCAATTTGCCTATTTCAATTTAAAGTGCGGGTGCCCGAAGGGCACCAGCATAGGTGTCCCAGCCATTTAAACATTTGCCTCTCAATTACTTGGACTATCTGTCTTGACTTTTCTCTGTCCTACAGTTACCCAGCGTCTTGATGCAACCTATTGTAAAATACTTGATAACTTCAATTCAAAATCAATTTCAATTCAAAATCAATTTGCCTATTTCAATTTAAAGTGCGGGTGCCCGAAGGGCACCAGCATAGGTGCCCCAGCCATTTAAACATTTGCCTCTCAATTACTTGGACTATCTGTCTTGACTTTTCTCTGTCCTACAGTTACCCAGCGTCTTGATGCAACCTATTGTAAAATACTTGATAACTTCAATTCAAAATCAACGGACTCGGTCGAGGCCTTTGGCCTCGACCTCGTTTTGAAAAACACACGGCGGGTGCCCGAAGGGCACCAGCATAGGTGCCCCGGCCATTTAAACATTTGCCTCTCAATTACTTGGACTATCTGTCTTGACTTTTCTCTGTCCTACAGTTACCCAGCGTCTTGATGCAACCTATTGTAAAATACTGGATAACTTCAATTCAAAATCAACGGACTCGGTCGAGGCCTTCGGCCTCGACCTCGTTTTGAAAAACCCTCTGCGGGTGCCCGAAGGGCACCAGCATAGGTGCCCCAGCCATTTAAACATTTGCCTCTCAATTACTTGGACTATCTGTCTTGACTTTTCTCTGTCCTACAGTTACCCAGCGTCTTGATGCAACCTATTGTAAAATACTTGATAACTTCAATTCAAAATCAATTTCAATTCAAAATCAATTTGCCTAATTCAATTTAAAGTGCGGGTGCCCGAAGGGCACCAGCATAGGTGCCCCAGCCATTTAAACATTTGCCTCTCAGTTACTTGGACTATCTGTCTTGACTTTTCTCTGTCCTACAGTTACCCAGCGTCTTGATGCAACCTTTTGTAAAATACTTGATAACTTCAATTCAAAATCAACGGACTCGGTCTAGGCCTTTGGCCTCGACCTCGTTTTGAAAAACACTCTGCGGGTGCCCGAAGGGCACCAGCATAGGTGCCCCAGCCATTTAAACATTTGCCTCTCAATTACTTGGACTATCTGTCTTGACTTTTCTCTGGCCTACAGTGACCCAGCGTCTTGATGCAACATATTGTAAAATACTTGATAACTTCAATTCAAAATCAACGGACTCGGTCGAGGCCTTCGGCCTCGACCTCGTTTTGAAAAACACTCTGCGGATGCCCGAAGGGCACCAGCATAGGTGCCCCAGCCATTTAAACATTTGCCTCTCAATTACTTGGACTATCTGTCTTGACTTTTCTCTGTCCTACAGTTACCCAGCGTCTTGATGCAACCTATTGTAAAATACTTGATAACTTCAATTCAAAATCAACGGACTCTGTCGAGGCCTTTGGCCTCAACCTCGTTTTGAAAAACACTCTGCGGGTGCCCGAAGGGCACCAGCATAGGTGCCCCAGCCACTTAAACATTTGCCTCTCAATTACTTGGACTATCTGTCTTGACTTTTCTCTGTCCTACAGTTACCCAGCGTCTTGATGCAACCTATTGCAAAATACTTGATAACTTCAATTCAAAATAAACGGACTCGGTCAAGGGCGTTGGCCTCAACCTCGTTTTGAAAAACACTCTCCCTGTGTGCGCTAAGCGCACACAGGGAAACACGCTTGAACTCTAAAACCAAAGACTTTACTTAATGCAATTTGCCTAAATCAATTTAAAGTGCGGGTGCCCGAAGGGCACCAGCATAGGTCGCAAAAAAGACAAAAATTACTGCCTGGGCTTGGCAAACACATAGAGACAGAAAACGGAATAGTTTTTATTCCCGTTCAACTGCCCGTGTTTTATTTCCCGTTTAATAATTTTTTATTTCCTAAAATATTAATACTATTAAACTATTAAAAACTATTAATAATAGTTTTTATTTCCCGTTTAATTGCCCGTGTCAAGAGATTCAACGAGTCTTGACACTCTCGCCAAGTCATCCTAATTTCCGCTACCCATACAATGGGTTTAGAATGACCCCCCTTCATTTTTGAGTACTTTATACTCCACCCATTTTACTCTCGATACACAATATTCCCTTACGACCAACACTTGAAAATCATTCAAGTGAATTTGGGGGACTTGCCCGCTGGCAAGACAAATCTCCCGGTCGTAGGCTTAGTCTCAGCAGATTGCAGTGTAAATTACTGCTCTACCGTTCACAACACCCCGGCCGGTACCCAAGTCATCTACAAGTGATTTTGGCATTCGACCTTATGGAATATTTGATTTATTCGACGGTGAAGCTGACCTGTCGCCGTCTCCCTAGGGCAAGCAACCGCCGAACCTTGGCTCCGAAGCACTAGCACCCATTGCTAAAAGCTAAAGGACCAGGTTACGTTTAGCCACCAGTGAGTCCGAATGCGCACACCAGTGAAGCGCACACAGGGAAACACGCTTGGACTCTAAAACCAAAGACTTTACTTAATACAATTTGCCTAATTCAATTTAAAGTGCGGGTGCCCGAAGGGCACCAGCATAGGTGCCCCAGCCATTTAAACATTTGCCTCTCACTTACTTGGACTATCTGTCTTGACTTTTCTCTGTCCTACAGTTACCCAGCGTCTTGATGCAACCTATTGTAAAATACTTGATAACTTCAATTCAAAATCAATTTGCCTAATTCAATTTAAAGTGCGGGTGCCCGAAGGGCACCAGCATAGGTGCCCCAGCCATTTAAACATTTGCCTCTCAGTTACTTGGACTATCTGTCTTGACTTTTCTCTGTCCTACAGTTACCCAGCGTCTTGATGCAACCTATTGTAAAATACTTGATAACTTCAATTCAAAATCAATTTGCCTAATTCAATTTAAAGTGCGGGTGCCCGAAGGGCACCAGCATAGGTGCCCCAGCCATTTAAACATTTGCCTCTCAATTACTTGGACTATCTGTCTTGACTTTTTTCTGTCCTACAGTTACCCAGCGTCTTGATGCAACCTATTGTAAAATACTTGATAACTTCAATTCAAAATCAACGGACTCGGTCGAGGCCTTCGGCCTTGACCTCGTTTTGAAAAACACTCTGCGGGTGCCCGAAGGGCACCAGCATAGGTGCCCCAGCCATTTAAACATTTGCCTCTCAATTACTTGGACTATCTGTCTTGACTTTTCTCTGTCCTACAGTTACCCAGCGTCTTGATGCAACCTATTGTAAAATACTTGATAACTTCAATTCAAAATCAAAGGACTCGGTCGAGGCCTTCGGCCGCGACCTCGTTTTGAAAAAAACTCTCCCTGTGTGCGCGAAAGGCACACAGGGAAACACGCTTGGACTCTAAAACCAAAGACTTTACTTAATACAATTTGCCTAATTCAATTTGGTGCCCCAGCCATTTAAACATTTGCCTCTCAATTACTTGGACTATCTGTCTTGACTTTTTCTGTCCTACAGTTACCCAGCGTCTTGATGCAACCTATTGTAAAATACTTGATAACTTCAATTCAAAATCAACGGACTCGGTCGAGGCCTTCGGCCTCGACCTTGTTTTGAAAAACACTCTGCGGGTGCCCGAAGGGCACCAGCATAGGTGCCCCAGCCATTTAAACATTTGCCTCTCAATTACTTGGACTATCTGTCTTGACTTTTCTCTGTCCTACAGTTACCCAGCGTCTTGATGCAACCTATTGTAAAATACTTGATAACTTCAATTCAAAATCAATTTCAATTCAAAATCAATTTGCCTAATTCAATTTAAAGTGCGGGTGCCCGAAGGGCACCAGCATAGGTGACCCAGCCATTTAAACATTTGCCTCTCAATTACTTGGACTATCTGTCTTGACTTTTCTCTGTCCTACAGTTACCCAGCGTCTTGATGCAACCTATTGTAAAATACTTGATAACTTCAATTCAAAATCAATTTCAATTCAAAATCAATTTGCCTAATTCAATTTAAAGTGCGGGTGCCCGAAGGGCACCAGCATAGGTGCCCCAGCCATTTAAACATTTGCCTCTCAATTACTTGGACTATCTGTCTTGACTTTTCTCTGTCCTACAGTTACCCAGCGTCTTGATGCAACCTATTGTAAAATACTTGATAACTTCAATTCAAAATCACCGGACTCGGGCGCGGCCGTTGGCCTCGACCTCGTTTTGAAAAACACTCTGCGGGTGCCCGAAGGGCACCAGCATAGGTGCCCCGGCCATTTAAACATTTGCCTCTCAATTACTTGGACTATCTGTCTTGACTTTTCTCTGTCCTACAGTTACCCAGCGTCTTGATGCAACCTATTGTAAAATACTGGATAACTTCAATTCAAAATCACCGGACTCGGTCGAGGCCTTCGGCCTCGACCTCGTTTTGAAAAACCCTCTGCGGGTGCCCGAAGGGCACCAGCATAGGTGCCCCAGCCATTTAAACATTTGCCTCTCAATTACTTGGACTATCTGTCTTGACTTTTCTCTGTCCTACAGTTACCCAGCGTCTTGATGCAACCTATTGTAAAATACTTGATAACTTCAATTCAAAATCAATTTCAATTCAAAATCAATTTGCCTAATTCAATTGAAAGTGCGGGTGCCCGAAGGGCACCAGCATAGGTGCCCCAGCCATTTAAACATTTGCCTCTCAGTTACTTGGACTATCTGTCTTGACTTTTCTCTGTCCTACAGTTACCCAGCGTCTTGATGCAACCTATTGTAAAATACTTGATAACTTCAATTCAAAATCAACGGACTCGGTCGAGGCCTTTGGCCTCGACCTCGTTTTGAAAAACACTCTGCGGGTGCCCGAAGGGCACCAGCATAGGTGCCCCAGCCATTTAAACATTTGCCTCTCAATTACTTGGACTATCTGTCTTGACTTTTCTCTGTCCTACAGTTACCCAGCGTCTTGATGCAACCTATTGTAAAATACTTGATAACTTCAATTCAAAATCAACGGACTCGGTCGAGGCCTTCGGCCTCGACCTCGTTTTGAAAAACACTCTGCGGATGCCCGAAGGGCACCAGCATAGGTGCCCCAGCCATTTAAACATTTGCCTCTCAATTACTTGGACTATCTGTCTTGACTTTTCTCTGTCCTACAGTTACCCAGCGTCTTGATGCAACCTATTGTAAAATACTTGATAACTTCAATTCAAAATCAACGGACTCAGTCGAGGCCTTTGGCCTCAACCTCGTTTTGAAAAACACTCTGCGGGTGCCCGAAGGGCACCAGCATAGGTGCCCCAGCCACTTAAACATTTGCCTCTCAATTACTTGGACTATCTGTCTTGACTTTTCTCTGTCCTACAGTTACCCAGCGTCTTGATGCAACCTATTGTAAAATACTTGATAACTTCAATTCAAAATCAACGGACTCGGTGGCGGGCGTAGGCCGCGACCTCGTTTTGAAAAACACTCTCCCTGTGTGCGCTAAGCGCACACAGAGAACACGCTTGGACTCTAAAACCAAAGACTTTACTTAATGCAATTTGCCTAAATCAATTTAAAGTGCGGGTGCCCGAAGGGCACCAGCATAGGTCGCAAAAAAGACCAAAATTACTGTCTGGGCTTGGCAAACACATAGAGACAGAAAACGGAATAGTTTTTATTCCCGTTTAACTGCCCGTGTTTTATTTCCCGTTTAATAATTTTTTATTTCCTAAAATATTAATACTATTAAACTATTAAAAACTATTAATAATAGTTTTTATTCCCGTTTAACTGCCCGTGTCAAGAGATTCAGCAGGTCTTCTTGACACTCGCCGAGTCATCCCATTTTCCGCTGCCCCGCCACGTTGATTAGACGTACCTCCCTTCATGTTTGATTACTGGAGACTCAACTCGTGGGAATATTGATACAAAATAGTACCCTCAGCCACCCCCTTAAAATTCGGAAAATATACTTTTTTTTACTTTAACTCTGGCTCTCCACAACTCAATCACGAATTCTTAGTCTCAGCAGATCGCAGTGTAAATTACTGCTCTACCGTTCACAACACCCCGGCCGGTACCCAAGTTGTCTACAAGTGATTTTGGCATTCGACCTTATGGAATATTTGATTTATTCGACGGTGAAGCTGCCTTGTCGCCATCTACCAAGGGCAAGCAAACGCCGAACCTTGGCTCCGAAGCACTAGCACCCATTGCTAAAAGCTAAAGGACCAGGTTACGTTTAGCCACCAGTGAATCCGAATGCGCACACCAGTGAAGCGCACACAGGGAAACACGCTTGGACTCTAAAACCAAAGACTTTACTTAATACAATTTGCCTAATTCAATTTAAAGTGCGGGTGCCCGAAGGGCACCAACATAGGTGCCCCAGCCATTTAAACATTTGCCTCTCATTTACTTGTACTATCTATCTTGACTTTTCTCTGTCCTACAGTTACCCAGCGTCTTGATGCAACCTATTGTAAAATACTTGATAACTTCAATTCAAAATCAATTTGCCTAATTCAATTTAAAGTGCGGGTGCCCGAAGGGCACCAGCATAGGTGCCCCAGCCATTTAAACATTTGCCTCTCAGTTACTTGGACTATCTGTCTTGACTTTTCTCTGTCCTACAGTTACCCAGCGTCTTGATGCAACCTATTTTAAAATACTTGATAACTTCAATTCAAAATCAATTTGCCTAATTCAATTTAAAGTGCGGGTGCCCGAAGGGCACCAGCATAGGTGCCCCAGCCATTTAAACATTTGCCTCTCACTTACTTGGACTATCTGTCTTGACTTTTTTCTGTCCTACAGTTACCCAGCGTCTTGATGCAACCTATTGTAAAATACTTGATAACTTCAATTCAAAATCAACGGACTCGGTCGAGGCCTTCGGCCTCGACCTCGTTTTGAAAAACACTCTGCGGGTGCCCGAAGGGCACCAGCATAGGTGCCCCAGCCATTTAAACATTTGCCTCTCAATTACTTGGACTATCTGTCTTGACTTTTATCTGTCCTACAGTTACCCAGCGTCTTGATGCAACCTATTGTAAAATACTTGATAACTTCAATTCAAAATCAAAGGACTCGGTCGAGGCCTTCGGCCTCGACCTCGTTTTGAAAAAACTCTCCCTGTGTGCGCGAAAGGCACACAGGGAAACACGCTTGGACTCTAAAACCAAAGACTTTACTTAATACAATTTGCCTAATTCAATTTAAAGTGCGGGTGCCCGAAGGGCACCAGCATAGGGAAACACGGGGAACACAGGGAAACACGCTTGGACTCTAAAACCAAAGACTTTACTTAGTAAAATTTGCCTAATTCAATTTAAAGTGCGGCTGGGGCACCAGCATAGGTGCCCCAGCCATTTAAACATTTTCCTGTCAATTACTTGGACTATCTGTCTTGACTTTTCTCTGTCCTACAGTTACCCAGCGTCTTGATGCAACATATTGTAAAATACTTGATAACTTCATTTCAAAAACAACGGACTCGGTCGAGGCCTTCAGCCTCGACCTCGTTTTGAAAAAAAAACTCTCCCTGTGTGCGCGATGCGCGCACAGTGAAACACGCATGGACTCTAAAACCAAACACTTCACTTAATACGATTTGCCTAATTCAAATAAATGTGCGGGTGCCCGAAGGGCACCAGCATAGGTGCCCCAGCCATTTAAACATTTGCCTCTCAATTACTTGGACTATCTGTCTTGACTTTTCTCTGTCCTACAGTTACCCAGCGTCTTGATGCAACATATTGTAAAATACTTGATAACTTCAATTCAAAATCACATTGCCTAATTCAATTTAAAGTGCGGGTGCCCGAAGGGCACCAGCATAGGTGCCCCAGCCATTTAAACATTTGCCTCTCAATTACTTGGACTATCTGTCTTGACTTTTCTCTGTCCTACAGTTACCCAGCGTCTTGATGCAACCTATTGTAAAATACTTGATAACTTCAATTCAAAATCAATTTGCCTAATTCAATTTAAAGTGCGGGTGCCCGAAGGGCACCAGCATAGGTGCCCCAGCCATTTAAACATTTGCCTCTCAATTACTTGGACTATCTGTCTTGACTTTTTTCTGTCCTACAGTTACCCCGCGTCTTGATGCAACCTATTGTAAAATACTTGATAACTTCAATTCAAAAGCAACGGACTCGGTCGAGGCCTTCGGCCTCGACCTCGTTTTGAAAAACACTCTGCGGGTGCCCGAAGGGCACCAGCATAGGTGCCCCAGCCATTTAAACATTTGCCTCTCAATTACTTGGACTATCTGTCTTGACTTTTCTCTGTCCTACAGTTACCCAGCGTCTTGATGCAACCTATTGTAAAATACTTGATAACTTCAATTCAAAATCAATTTGCCTAATTCAATTTAAAGTGCGGGTGCCCGAAGGGCACCAGCATAGGTGCCCCAGCCATTTAAACATTTGCCTCTCAATTACTTGGACTATCTGTCTTGACTTTTCTCTGTACTACAGTTACACAGCGTCTTGATGCAACCTATTGTAAAATACTTGATAACTTCAATTCAAAATCAATTTGCCTAATTAAATATAATGTGAGGGTGCCTGAAGGGCACCAGCATAGGTGCCCCAGCCATTTAAACATTTGCCTCTCAATTACTTGGACTATCTGTCTTGACTTTTTTCTGTCCTACAGTTACCCAGCGTCTTGATGCAACCTATTGTAAAATACTTGATAACTTCAATTCAAAATCAACGGACTCGGTCGAGGCCTTCGGCCTCGACCTCGTTTTGAAAAACACTCTGCGGGTGCCCGAAAGGCACCAGCATAGGTGGCCCAGCCATTAAACATTTGCCTCTCAATTAATTGGACTATCTGTCTTGACTTTTCTCTGTCCTACAGTTACCCAGCGTCTTGATGCAACCTATTTTAAAATACTTGATAACTTCAATTCAAAATCAACTTAAATTCAAAATCAATTTGCCTAATTCAATTTAAAGTGCGGGTGCCCGAAGGGCACCAGCATAGGTGCCCCAGCAATTTAAACATTTGCCTCTCAATTACTTGGACTATCTGTCTTGACTTTTCTCTGTCCTACAGTTACCCAGCGTCTTGATGCAACCTAATGTAAAATACTTGATAACTTCAATTCAAAATCAACGGACTCGGTCGAGGCCTTCGGCCTCGACCTCGTTTTGAAAAACACTCTGCGGGTGCCCGAAGGGCACCAGCATAGGTGCCCCAGCCATTTAAACATTTGCCTCTCAATTACTTGGACTATCTGTCTTGACTTTTCTCTGTCCTACAGTTACCCAGCGTCTTGATGCAACCTATTGTAAAATACTTGATAACTTCAATTCAAAATCAACTTCAATTCAAAATCAATTTGCCTAATTCAATTTAAAGTGCGGGTGCCCGAAGGGCACCAGCGTAGGTGCCCCAGCCATTTAAACATTTGCCTCTCAATTACTTGGACTATCTGTCTTGAATTTTCTCTGTCCTACAGTTACCCAGCGTCTTGATGTAACGTATTGTAAAAGACTTGATAACTACAATTTAAAATCAACGGACTCGGGCGAGGCCTTCGGCCGCGACCTCGTTTTGAAAAACACTCTGCGGGTGCCCGAAGGGCACCAGCATAGGTGCCCCAGCCATTTAAACATTTGCCTCTCAATTACTTGGACTATCTGTCTTGACTTTTCTCTGTCCTACAGTTACCCAGCGTCTTGATGCAACCTATTGTAAAATACTTGATAACTTCAATTCAAAATCAATTTGCCTAATTCAATTTAAAGTGCGGGTGCCCGAAGGGCACCAGCATAGGTGCCCCAGCCATTTAAACATTTGCCTCTCAATTACTTGGACTATCTGTCTTGACTTTTCTCTGTCCTACAGTTACCCAGCGTCTTGATGCAACCTATTGTAAAATACTTGATAACTCCAATTCAAAATCAATTTGCCTAATTCAATTTAAAGTGCGGGTGCCCGAAGGGCACCAGCATAGGTGCCCCAGCCATTTAAACATTTGCCTCTCATTTACTTGGACTATCTGTCTTGACTTTTTCTGTCCTACAGTTACCCAGCGTCTTGATGCAACCTATTGTAAAATACTTGATAAATTCAATTCAAAATCACCGGACTCGGTCGAGGCCTTCGGCCTGGACCTTGTTTTGAAAAACACTCTGCGGGTGCCCGAAGGGCACCAGCATAGGTGCCCCAGCCATTTAAACATTTGCCTCTCAATTACTTGGACTATCTGTCTTGACTTTTCTCTGTCCTACAGTTACCCAGCGTCTTGATGCAACCTATTGTAAAATACTTGATAACTTCAATTCAAAATCAATTTCAATTCAAAATCAATTTGCCTAATTCAATTTAAAGTGCGGGTGCCCGAAGGGCACCAGCATAGGTGCCCCAGCCATTTAAACATTTGCCTCTCAATTACTTGGACTATCTGTCTTGACTTTTCTCTGTCCTACAGTTACCCAGCGTCTTGATGCAACCTATTGTAAAATACTTGATAACTTCAATTCAAAATCAATTTCAATTCAAAATCAATTTGCCTAATTCAATTTAAAGTGCGGGTGCCCGAAGGGCACCAGCATAGGTGCCCCAGCCATTTAAACATTTGCCTCTCAATTACTTGGACTATCTGTCTTGACTTTTCTCTGTCCTACAGTTACCCAGCGTCTTGATGCAACCTATTGTAAAATACTTGATAACTTCAATTCAAAATCAACGGACTCGGTCGGGGCCGTTGGCCGCGACCACGGTTTGTAAAAAACTCTGCGGGTGCCCGAAGGGCACCAGCATAGGTGCCCCGGCCATTTAAACATTTGCCTCTCAATTACTTGGACTATCTGTCTTGACTTTTCTCTGTCCTACAGTTACCCAGCGTCTTGATGCAACCTATTGTAAAATACTGGATAAATTCAATTCAAAATCACCGGACTCGGTCGAGGCCTTCGGCCTCGACCTCGTTTTGAAAAACCCTCTGCGGGTGCCCGAAGGGCACCAGCATAGGTGCCCCAGCCATTTAAACATTTGCCTCTCAATTACTTGGACTATCTGTCTTGACTTTTCTCTGTCCTACAGTTACCCAGCGTCTTGATGCAACCTATTGTAAAATACTTGATAACTTCAATTCAAAATCAATTTCAATTCAAAATACAATTTGCCTAATTCAATTTAATGTGCGGGTGCCCGAAGGGCACCAGCATAGGTGCCCCAGCCATTTAAACATTTGCCTCTCAGTTACTTGGACTATCTGTCTTGACTTTTCTCTGTCCTACAGTTACCCAGCGTCTTGATGCAACCTATTGTAAAATACTTGATAACTTCAATTCAAAATCAACGGACTCGGTCTAGGCCTTTGGCCTCGACCTCGTTTTGAAAAACACTCTGCGGGTGCCCGAAGGGCACCAGCATAGGTGCCCCCGCCAATGAAACAATTTCCTCTCAATTACTTGGACTATCTGTCTTGACTTTTCTCTGTCCTACAGTTACCCAGCGTCTTGATGCAACCTATTGTAAAATACTTGATAACTTCAATTCAAAATCAACGGACTCGGTCGAGGCCTTCGGCCTCGACCTCGTTTTGAAAAACACTCTGCGGATGCCCGAAGGGCACCAGCATAGGTGCCCCAGCCATTTAAACATTTGCCTCTCAATTACTTGGACTATCTGTCTTGACTTTTCTCTGTCCTACAGTTACCCAGCGTCTTGATGCAACCTATTGTAAAATACTTGATAACTTCAATTCAAAATCAACGGACTCAGTCGAGGCCTTTGGCCTCAACCTCGTTTTGAAAAACACTCTGCGGGTGCCCGAAGGGCACCAGCATAGGTGCCCCAGCCACTTAAACATTTGCCTCTCAATTACTTGGACTATCTGTCTTGACTTTTCTCTGTCCTACAGTTACCCAGCGTCTTGATGCAACCTATTGTAAAATACTTGATAACTTCAATTCAAAATAAACGGACTCGGTCAAGGCCTTTGGCCACAACCTCGTTTGAAAAACACTCTCCCTGTGTGCGCTAAGCGCACACAGGGAAACACGCTTGAACTTTAAACCAAAGACTTCACTTAATACAATTTGCCTGATTCAATTTAAAGTGCAGGTGCCCGAATGGCACCCGCAAAGTTCGCGAAAAAAAGACCAAAATTACCGCCTGGATTGGCAAACAAGGACAAAGAACGGAATAGTTTTTATTCCCGTTCACTGCCCGTGTTTTATTTCCCGTTTAATAATTTTTTATTTCCTAAAATATTAATACTATTAAACTATTAAAAACTATTAATAATAGTTTTTATTTCCCGTTTAATTGCCCGTGTCAAGAGATTCAACGAGTCTTGACACTCTAGCCGAGTCATCCTAATTTCCGCTACCCATACAATGGGTTAGAATGACCCCCCTTCATTTTTGAGAACTTTGTATTCACCCTTTTTACTCTCGATACACAATAGTCCCTTACGACCAACACTTGAAAATCATTCAAGTGAATTTGGGGGAATTGCCCGCTGGCAAGACAAATCTCCCGGTCGTAGGCTTAGTCTCAGCAGGTTGCAGTGTAAATTACTGCTCTACCGTTCACAACACCCCGGCCGGTACCCAAGTTGTCTACAAGTGATTTTGGCATTCGACCTTATGGAATATTTGATTTATTCGACGGTGAAGCTGCCTTGTCGCCATCTCCCAAGGGCAAGCAACCGCCGAACCTTGGCTCCGAAGCACTAGCACCCATTGCTAAAAGCTAAAGGACCAGGTTACGTTTAGCCACCAGTGAGTCCGAATGCGCACACCAGTGAAGCGCACACAGGGAAACACGCTTGGACTCTAAAACCAAAGACTTTACTTAATACAATTTGCCTAATTCAATTTAAAGTGCGGGTGCCCGAAGGGCACCAACATAGGTGCCCCAGCCATTTAAACATTTGCCTCTCAATTACTTGTACTATCTGTCTTGACTTTTCTCTGTCCTACAGTTACCCAGCGTCTTGATGCAACCTATTGTAAAATACTTGATAACTTCTATTCAAAATCAATTTGCCTAATTAAATTTAAAGTGCGGGTGCCCGAAGGGCACCAGCATAGGTGCCCCAGCCATTTAAACATTTGCCTCTCAATTACTTGGACTATCTGTCTTGACTTTTTTCTGTCCTACAGTTACCCAGCGTCTTGATGCAACCTATTGAAAAATACTTTATAACTTAAATTCCAAATCAACGGACTCGGTCGAGGCCTTCGGCCTCGACCTCGTTTTGAAAAACACTCTGCGGGTGCCCGAAGGGCACCAGCATAGGTGCCCCAGCCATTTAAACATTTGCCTCTCAATTACTTGGACTATCTGTCTTGACTTTTATCTGTCCTACAGTTACCCAGCGTCTTGATGCAACCTATTGTAAAATACTTGATAACTTCAATTCAAAATCAAAGGACTCGGTCGAGGCCTTCGGCCTCGACCTCGTTTTGAAAAAACTCTCCCTGTGTGCGCGAAAGGCACACAGGGAAACACGCTTGGACTCTAAAACCAAAGACTTTACTTAATACAATTTGCCTAATTCAATTTAAAGTGCGGGTGCCCGAAGGGCACCAGCATAGGGAAACACGGGGAACACAGGGAAACACGCTTGGACTCTAAAACCAAAGACTTTACTTAGTAAAATTTGCCTAATTCAATTTAAAGTGCGGCTGGGGCACCAGCATAGGTGCCCCAGCCATTTAAACATTTGCCTCTCAATTACTTGGACTATCTGTCTTGACTTTTCTCTGTCCTACAGTTACCCAGCGTCTTGATGCAACATATTGTAAAATAATTGATAACTTCAATTCAAAATCAACGGACTCGGTGGAGGCCTTCAGCCGCGACCTCGTTTTGAAAAAAACACACCCTCTGTGCGCGCTGCGCACACACGGAAACACGCTTGGACTCTAAAACCAAAGACTTTACTTAATACAATTTGCCTAATTCAAATTAAAGTGCGGGTGCCCGAAGGGCACCAGCATAGGTGCCCCAGCCATTTAAACATTTGCCTCTCAATTACTTGGACTATCTGTCTTGACTTTTCTCTGTCCTAAAGTTACCCAGCGTCTTGATGCAACCTATTGTAAAATACTTGATAACTTCAATTCAAAATCAATTTGCCTAATTCAATTTAAAGTGCGGGTGCCCGAAGGGCACCAGCATAGGTGCCCCAGCCATTTAAACATTTGCCTCTCAATTACTTGGACTATCTGTCTTGACTTTTCTCTGTCCTACAGTTACCCAGCGTCTTGATGCAACCTATTGTAAAATACTTGATAACTTCAATTCAAAATCAATTTGCCTAATTAAATTTAAAGTGCGGGTGCCCGAAGGGCACCAGCATAGGTGCCCCAGCCATTTAAACATTTGCCTCTCAATTACTTGGACTATCTGTCTTGACTTTTTTCTGTCCTACAGTTACCCAGCGTCTTGATGCAACCTATTGTAAAATACTTGATAACTTCAATTCAAAATCAACGGACTCGGTCGAGGCCTTCGGCCTCGACCTCGTTTTGAAAAACACTCTGCGGGTGCCCGAAGGGCACCAGCATAGGTGCCCCAGCCATTTAAACATTTGCCTCTCAATTACTTGGACTATCTGTCTTGACTTTTCTCTGTCCTACAGTTACCCAGCGTCTTGATGCAACCTATTGTAAAATACTTGATAACTTCAATTCAAAATCAATTTGCCTAATTCAATTTAAAGTGCGGGTGCCCGAAGGGCACCAGCATAGGTGCCCCAGCCATTTAAACATTTGCCTCTCAATTACTTGGACTATCTGTCTTGACTTTTCTCTGTCCTACAGTTACCCAGCGTCTTGATGCAACCTATTGTAAAATACTTGATAACTTCAATTCAAAATCAATTTGCCTAATTAAATTTAAAGTGCGGGTGCCCGAAGGGCACCAGCATAGGTGCCCCAGCCATTTAAACATTTGCCTCTCAATTACTTGGACTATCTGTCTTGACTTTTTTCTGTCCTACAGTTACCCAGCGTCTTGATGCAACCTATTGTAAAATACTTGATAACTTCAATTCAAAATCAACGGACTCGGTCGAGGCCTTCGGCCTCGACCTCGTTTTGAAAAACACTCTGCGGGTGCCCGAAGGGCACCAGCATAGGTGCCCCAGCCATTTAAACATTTGCCTCTCAATTACTTGGACTATCTGTCTTGACTTTTCTCTGTCCTACAGTTACCCAGCGTCTTGATGCAACCTATTGTAAAATACTTGATAACTTCAATTCAAAATCAACTTCAATTCAAAATCATTTTGCCTAATTCAATTTAAAGTGCGGGTGCCCGAAGGGCACCAGCATAGGTGCCCCAGCCATTTAAACATTTGCCTCTCAATTACTTGGACTATCTGTCTTGACTTTTCTCTGTCCTACAGTTACCCAGCGTCTTGATGCAACCTATTGTAAAATACTTGATAACTTCAATTCAAAATCAACGGACTCGGTCGAGGCCTTCGGCCTCGACCTCGTTTTGAAAAACACTCTGCGGGTGCCCGAAGGGCACCAGCATAGGTGCCCCAGCCATTTAAACATTTGCCTCTCAATTACTTGGACTATCTGTCTTGACTTTTCTCTGTCCTACAGTTACCCAGCGTCTTGATGCAACCTATTGTAAAATACTTGATAACTTCAATTCAAAATCAACGGACTCGGTCGAGGCCTTCGGCCTCGACCTCGTTTTTAAAAACACTCTGCGGGTGCCCGAAGGGCACCAGCATAGGTGCCCCAGCCATTTAAACATTTGCCTCTCAATTACTTGGACTATCTGTCTTGACTTTTCTCTGTCCTACAGTTACCCAGCGTCTTGATGCAACCTATTGTAAAATACTTGATAACTTCAATTAAAAATCAACTTCAATTCAAAATCAATTTGCCTAATTCAATTTAAAGTGCGGGTGCCCGACGGGAACCAGCATAGGTGCCCCAGCCATTTAAACATTTGCCTCTCAATTACTTGGACTATCTGTCTTGACTTTTCTCTGTCCTACAGTTACCCAGCGTCTTGATGCAACCTATTGTAAAATACTTGATAACTTCAATTCAAAATCAACTTCAAATCAAAATCACTTTGCCTAATTCAATTTAAAGTGCGGGTGCCCGAAGGGCACCAGCATAGGTGCCCCAGCCATTTAAACATTTGCCTCTCAATTACTTGGACTATCTGTCTTGACTTTTCTCTGTCCTACAGTTACCCAGCGTCTTGATGCAACATATTGTAAAATACTATATAACTTCAATTCAAACTCAACGGACTCGGTCGAGGCCTTCGGCCTCGACCTCGTTTTTGAAAAACACTCTCCCTGTGTGCGCGAAAGGCACACAGGGAAACACACTTGGACTCTAAAACCAAAGACTTTACTTAATACAATTTGCCTAATTCAATTTAAAGTGCGGGTGCCCGAAGGGCACCAGCATAGGGAAACACAGGGAACACAGGGAAACACGCTTGGACTCTAAAACCAAAGACTTTACTTAGTAAAATTTGCCTAATTCAATTTAAAGTGCGGCTGGGGCACCAGCATAGGTGCCCCAGCCATTTAAACATTTGCCTCTCAATTACTTGGACTATCTGTCTTGACTTTTCTCTGTCCTACAGTTACCCAGCGTCTTGATGCAACATACTGTAAAATAATTGATAACTTCAATTCAAAATCAACTGACTCGGTCGAGGCCTTCGGCCTCGACCTCGTTTTGAAAAACACTCTCCCTGTGTGCGCGAAGCGCACACAGGGAAACACGCTTGGACTCTAAAACCAAAGACTTCACTTAATACAATTTGCCTGATTAAATTTAAAGTGCGGGTGCCCGAAGGGCACCAACATAGGTGCCCCAGCCATTTAAACATTTGCCTCTCAATTACTTGGACTATCTGTCTTGACTTTTCTCTGTCCTACAGTTACCCAGCGTCTTGATGCAACCTATTGTAAAATACTTGATAACTTCAATTCAAAATCAATTTGCCTAATTAAATTTCAAGTGCGGGTGCCCGAAGGGCACCAGCATAGGTGCCCCAGCCATTTAAACATTTGCCTCTCAGTTACTTGGACTATCTGTCTTGACTTTTCTCTGTCCTACAGTTACCCAGCGTCTTGATGCAACCTATTGTAAAATACTTGATAACTTCAATTCAAAATCAATTTGCCTAATTCAATTTAAAGTGCGGGTGCCCGAAGGGCACCAGCATAGTTGCCCCAGCCATTTAAACATTTGCCTCTCAATTACTTGGACTATCTGTCTTGACTTTTCTCTGTCTTACAGTTACCCAGCGTCTTGATGCAACCTATTGTAAAATACTTGATAACTTCAATTCAAAATCAACGGACTCGGTCGAGGCCTTTGGCCTCGACCTCGTTTTGGAAAGCACTCTGCGGGTACCCGAAGGGCACCAGCATAGGTGCCCCAGCCATTTAAACATTTGCCTCTCAATTACTTGGACTATCTGTCTTGACTTTTCTCTGTCCTACAGTTACCCAGCGTCTTGATGCAACCTAATGTAAAATACTTGATAACTTCAATTCAAAATCAAAGGACTCGGTCGAGGCCTTCGGCCTCGACCTCGTTTTGAAAAACACTCTCCCTGTGTGCGCGAAAGGCACACAGGGAAACACGCTTGGACTCTAAATCCAAAGACTTTACTTAATACAATTTGCCTAATTCAATTTAAAGTGCGGGTGCCCGAAGGGCACCAGCATAGGTGCCCCAGCCATTTAAACATTTGCATCTCAATTACTTGGACTATCTGTCTTGACTTTTCTCTGTCCTACAGTTACCCAGCGTCTTGATGCAACCTATTGTAAAATACTTGATAACTTCAATTCAAAATCAATTTGCCTAATTCAATTTAAAGTGCGGGTGCCCGAAGGGCACCAGCATAGGTGCCCCAGCCATTTGAACATTTGCCTCTCAATTACTTGGACTATCTGTCTTGACTTTTCTCTGTCCTACAGTTACCCAGCGTCTTGATGCAACCTATTGTAAAATACTTGATAACTTCAATTCAAAATCAATTTGCCTATTTCAATTTAAAGTGCGGGTGCCCGAAGGGCACCAGCATAGGTGCCCCAGCCATTTAAACATTTGCCTCTCAATTACTTGGACTATCTTTCTTGACTTTTTTCTGTCCTACAGTTACCCAGAGTCTTGATGCAACCTATTGTAAAATACTTGACAACTTCAATTCAAAATCCACGGACTCGGTCGAGGCCTTCGGCCTCGACCTCGTTTTGAAAAACACTCTGCGGGTGCCCGAAGGGCACCAGCATAGGTGCCCCAGCCATTTAAACATTTGCCTCTCAATTACTTGGACTATCTGTCTTGACTTTTCTCTGTCCTACAGTTACCCAGCGTCTTGATGCAACCTATTGTAAAATACTTGATAACTTCAATTCAAAATCAACTTCAATTCAAAATCAATTTGCCTAATTCAATTTAAAGTGCGGGTGCCCGAAGGGCACCAGCATAGGTGCCCTAGCCATTTAAACATTTGCCTCTCAATTACTTGGACTATCTGTCTTGACTTTTCTCTGTCCTACAGTTACCCAGCGTCTTGATGCAACCTATTTTAAAATACTTGATAACTTCAATTCAAAATCAACGGACTCGGTCGAGGCCTTCGGCCTCGACGTCGTTTTGAAAAACACTCTGCGGGTGCCCGAAGGGCACCAGCATAGGTGCCCCAGCCATTTAAACATTTGCCTCTCAATTACTTGGACTATCTGTCTTGATATTTCTCTGTCCAACAGTTACCCAGCGTCTTGATGCAACCTATTGTAAAATACTTGATAACTTCAATTCAAAATCAACTTCAATTCAAAATCAATTTGCCTAATTCAATTTAAAGTGCGGGTGCCCGAAGGGCACCAGCATTGGTGCCCCAGCCATTTAAACATTTGCCTCTCAATTACTTGGACTATCTGTCTTGACTTTTCTCTGTCCTACAGTTACCCAGCGTCTTGATGCAACCTATTGTAAAATACTTGATAACTTCAATTCAAAATCAATTTGCCTAATTCAATTTAAAGTGCGGGTGCCCAAAGGGCACCAGCATAGGTGCCCCAGCCATTTAAACATTTGCCTCTCACTTACTTGGACTATCTGTCTTGACTTTTGTCTGTCCTACAGTTACCCAGCGTCTTGATGCAACCTATTGTAAAATACTTGATAACTTCAATTCAAAATCAACGGACTCGGTCGAGGCCTTCGGCCTCGACCTCGTTTTGAAAAACACTCTGCGGGTGCCCGAAGGGCACCAGCATAGGTGCCCCAGCCATTTAAACATTTGCCTCTCAGTTACTTGGACTATCTGTCTTGACTTTTCTCTGTCCTACAGTTACCCAGCGTCTTGATGCAACCTATTGTAAAATACTTGATAACTTCAATTCAAAATCAATTTGCCTAATTCACTTTAAAGTGCGGGTGCCCGAAGGGCACCAGCATAAGTGCCCCAGCCATTTAAACATTTGCCTCTCAATAAATTGGACTATCTGTCTTGACTTTTTTCTGTCCTACAGTTACCCAGCGTCTTGATGCAACCTATTGTAAAATACTTGATAACTTCAATTCAAAATCAACGGACTCGGTCGAGGCCTTCGGCCTCGACCTCGTTTTGAAAAACACTCTGCGGGTGCCCGAAGGGCACCAGCATAGGTGCCCCAGCCATTTAAACATTTGCCTCTCAATTACTTGGACTATCTGTCTTGACTTTTCTCTGTCCTACAGTTACCCAGCGTCAGGATGCAACCTATTGTAAAATACTTGATAACTTCAATTCAAAATAAACGGACTCGGTCAAGGCCTTTGGCCACAACCTCGTTTTTGAAAAACACTCTCCCTGTGTGCGCGAAAGGCACACAGGGAAACACACTTGGACTCTAAAACCAAAGACTTTACTTAATACAATTTGCCTAATTCAATTTAAAGTGCGGGTGCCCGAAGGGCACCAGCATAGGGAAACACGGGGAACACAGGGAAACACGCTTGGACTCTAAAACCAAAGACTTTACTTAATACAATTTGCCTAATTCAATTTAAAGTGCGGCTGGGGCCCCAGCATAGGTGCCCCAGCCATTTAAACATTTTCCTCTCAATTACTTGGACTATCTGTCTTGACTTTTCTCTGTCCTACAGTTACCCAGCGTCTTGATGCAACCTATTGTAAAATACTTGATAACTTCAATTCAAAATCAATTTGCCTAATTCAATTTAAAGTGCGGGTGCCCGAAGGGCACCAGCATAGGTGCCCCAGCCATTTAAACATTTGCCTCTCAATTACTTGGACTATCTGTCTTGACTTTTTTCTGTCCTACAGTTACCCAGCGTCTTGATGCAACCTATTGTAAAATACTTGATAACTTTAATTAAAAATCAACGGACTCGGTCGAGGCCGTCGGCCGTGTCCACGTTTTGAAAAACACTCTGCGGGTGCCCGAAGGGCACCAGCCTAGGTGCCCCAGCCATTTAAACATTTGCCTCTCAAATACTTGGACTATCTGTCTTGACTTTTCTCTGTCCTACAGTTACCCAGCGTCTTGATGCAACCTATTGTAAAATACTTGATAACTTCAATTCAAAATCAACTTCAATTCAAAATCAATTTGCCTAATTCAATTTAAAGTGCGGGTGCCCGAAGGGCACCAGCATAGGTGCCCCAGCCATTTAAAAATTTTCCTCTCAATTACTTGGACTATCTGTCTTGACTTTTCTCTGTCCTACAGTTACCCAGCGTCTTGATGCAACCTATTGTAAAATACTTGATAACTTCAATTCAAAATCAACGGACACGGTCGAGGCCTTCGGCCTCGACCTCGTTCTGAAAAACACTCTTCGGGTGCCCGAAGGGCACCAGCATAGGTTCCCCAGCCATTTAAACATTTGCCTCTCAATTACTTGGACTATCTGTCTTGACTTTTCTCTGTCCTACAGTTACCCAGCGTCTTGATGCAACCTATTGTAAAATATTTGATAACTTCAATTCAAAATCAACGGACTCGGTCGAGGCCTTCGGCCTCGACCTCGTTTTGAAAAACACTCTCCCTGTGTGCGCTAAGCGCACACAGTGAAACACGGTTGGACTCTAAAACCAAAGACTTTACTTAATGCAATTTGCCTAATTCAATTTAAAGTGCGGGTGCCCGAAGGGCACCAGCATAGGTGCCCCAGCCATTTAAACATTTGCCTCTCAATTACTTGGACTATCTGTCTTGACTTTTCTCTGTCCTACAGTTACCCAGCGTCTTGATGCAACTTATTGTAAAATACTTGATAACTTCAATTCAAAATCAATTTGCCTAATTCAATTTAAAATTCGGGTGCCCGAAGGGCACCAGCATAGGTGCCCCAGCCATTTAAACATTTGCCTCTCAATTAGTTGGACTATCTGTCTTGACTTTTTTCTGTCCTACAGTTACCCAGCGTCTTGATGCAACCTATTGTAAAATACTTGATAACTTCAATTCAAAATCAACGGACTCGGTCGAGGCCTTCGGCCTCGACCTCGTTTTGAAAAACACTCTGCGGGTGCCCGAAGGGCACCAGCATAGGTGGCTCAAGTAAAATACTCAAGTAAAATACTTGATAACTTCAATTCAAAATCAATTTCAATTCAAAATCAATTTGCCTAATTCAATTTAAAGTGCGGGTGCCCGAAGGGCACCAGCATAGGTGCCCCAGCCATTTAAACATTTGCCTCTCAATTACTTGGACTATCTGTCTTGACTTTTCTCTGTCCTACAGTTACCCAGCGTCTTGATGCAACCTATTGTAAAATACTTGATAACTTCAATTCAAAATCAATTTCAATTCAAAATCAATTTGCCTAATTCAATTTAAAGTGCGGGTGCCCGAAGGGCACCAGCATTGGTGCCCCAGCCATTTAAACATTTGCCTCTCAATTACTTGGACTATCTGTCTTGACTTTTCTCTGTCCTACAGTTACCCAGCGTCTTGATGCAACCTATTGTAAAATACTTGATAACTTCAATTCAAAATCAATTTGCCTAATTCAATTTAAAGTGCGGGTGCCCAAAGGGCACCAGCATTGGTGCCCCAGCCATTTAAACATTTGCCTCTCAATTACTTGGACTATCTGTCTTGACTTTTTTCTGTCCTACAGTTACCCAGCGTCTTGATGCAACCTATTGTAAAATACTTGATAACTTCAATTCCAAATCAACGGACTCGGTCGAGGCCTTCGGCCTCGACCTCGTTTTGAAAAACACTCTGCGGGTGCCCGAAGGGCACCAGCATAGGTGCCCCAGCCATTTAAACATTTGCCTCTCAATTACTTGGACTATCTGTCTTGACTTTTCTCTGTCCTACAGTTACCCAGCGTCTTGATGCAACCTATTGTAAAATACTTGATAACTTCAATTCAAAATCAATTTGCCTAATTCAATTTAAAGTGCGGGTGCCCGAAGGGCACCAGCATAGTTGCCCCAGCCATTTAAATATTTGCCTCTCAGTTACTTGGACTATCTGTCTTGACTTTTCTCTGTCCTACAGTTACCCAGCGTCTTGATGCAACCTATTGTAAAATACTTGATAACTTCAATTCAAAATCAATTTGCCTAATTCAATTTAAAGTTCGGGTGCCCGAAGGGCACCAGCATAGGTGCCCCAGCCATTTAAACATTTGCCTCTCAATAAATTGGACTATCTGTCTTGACTTTTTTCTGTCCTACAGTTACCCAGCGTCTTGATGCAACCTATTGTAAAATACTTGATAACTTCAATTCAAAATCAACGGACTCGGTCGAGGCCTTCGGCCTCGACCTCGTTTTGAAAAACACTCTGCGGGTGCCCGAAGGGCACCAGCATAGGTGCCCCAGCCATTTAAACATTTGCCTCTCAATTACTTGGACTATCTGTCTTGACTTTTCTCTGTCCTACAGTTACCCAGCGTCTTGATGCAACATATTGTAAAATACTTGATAACTTCAATTCAAAATCAACGGACTCGGTCGAGGCCTTCGGCCTCGACCTCGTTTTTGAAAAACACTCTCCCTGTGTGCGCGAAAGGCACACAGGGAAACACACTTGGACTCTAAAACCAAAGACTTTACTTAATACAATTTGCCTAATTCAATTTAAAGTGCGGGTGCCCGAAGGGCACCAGCATAGGGAAACACGGGGAACACAGGGAAACACGCTTGGACTCTAAAACCAAAGACTTTACTTAGTAAAATTTGCCTAATTCAATTTAAAGTGCGGCTGGGGCACCCGCATAGGTGCCCCAGCCAATTAAACAATTTACTATCCATTAATTGGACTATCTGTCTTGACTTTTATCTGTCCTACAGTTACCCAGCGTCTTTATGCAACCTATTGTAAAATACTTGATAACTTCAATTCAAAATCAACGGACTCGGTCGAGGCCTTCGGCCTCGACCTCGTTTTTGAAAAACACTCTCCCTGTGTGCGCGAAAGGCACACAGGGAAACACACTTGGACTCTAAAACCAAAGACTTTACTTAATACAATTTGCCTCATTCAATTTAAAGTGCGGGTGCCCGAAGGGCACCAGCATAGGGAAACACGGGGAACACAGGGAAACACGCTTGGACTCTAAAACCAAAGACTTTACTTAATACAATTTGCCTAATTCAATTTAAAGTGCGGGTGCCCGAAGGGCACCAGCATAGTTGCCCCAGCCATTTAAACATTTGCCTCTCAATTACTTGGACTATCTGTCTTGACTTTTTTCTGTCCTACAGTTACCCAGCGTCTTGATGCAACCTATTGTAAAATACTTGATAACTTCAATTCAAAATCAACGGACTCGGTCGAGGCCTTCGGCCTTGACCTCGTTTTGAAAAACACACTGCGGGTTCCCGAAGGGCCCCAGCATAGGTGCCCCAGCCATTTAAACATTTGCCTCTCAATTACTTG
This sequence comes from Artemia sp. Qi Xiang Cuo, assembly GCF_049724085.1. Lineage (NCBI taxonomy): Eukaryota > Metazoa > Arthropoda > Branchiopoda > Anostraca > Artemiidae > Artemia > Artemia sp. Qi Xiang Cuo. Next base: position 20,392,612 of record NC_142799.1, read on the forward strand.
GACTATCTGTCTTGACTTTTCTCTGTCCTACAGTTACCCAGCGTCTTGATGCAACCTATTGTAAAATACTTGATAACTTCAATTCAAAATCAACTTCAATTCAAAATCAATTTGCCTAATTCAATTTAAAGTGCGGGTGCCCGAAGGGCACCAGCATAGGTGCCCCAGCCATTTAAACATTTGCCTCTCAATTACTTGGACTATCTGTCTTGAATTTTCTCTGTCCTACAGTTACCCAGCGTCTTGATGCAACCTATTGTAAAATACTTGATAACTTCAATTCAAAATCAACGGACTCGGTCGAGGCCTTCGGCCTCGACCTCGTTTTGAAAAACACTCTCCCTGTGTGCGCTAAGCGCACACAGGGAAACACGGTTGGACTCTAAAACCAAAGACTTTACTTAATGCAATTTGCCTAATTCAATTTAAAGTGCGGGTGCCCGAAGGGCACCAGCATAGGTGCCCCAGCCATTTAAACATTTGCCTCTCAATTACTTGGACTATCTGTCTTGACTTTTTTCTGTCCTACAGTTACCCAGCGTCTTGATGCAACCTATTGTAAAATACTTGATAACTTCAATTCAAAATCAACGGACTCGGTCGAGGCCTTCGGCCTCGACCTCGTTTTGAAAAACACTCTGCGGGTGCCCGAAGGGCACCAGCATAGGTGGCCCAGCCATTAAACATTTGCCTCTCAATTACTTGGACTATCTGTCTTGACTTCTCTCTGTCCTACAGTTACCCAGCGTCTTGATGCAACCTATTGTAAAATACTTGATAACTTCAATTCAAAATCAATTTGCCTAATTCAATTTAAAGTGCGGGTGCCCGAAGGGCACCAGCATAGGTGCCCCAGCCATTTAAACATTTGCCTCTCAATTACTTGGACTATCTGTCTTGACTTTTCTCTGTCCTACAGTTACCCAGCGTCTTGATGCAACCTATTGTAAAATACTTGATAACTTCAATTCAAAATCAACGGACTCGGTCGAGGCCGTCGGCCTGGACCTCGTTTTTAAAAACACACTGCGGGTGCCCGAAGGGCACCAGCATAGGTGCCCCAGCCATTTAAACATTTGCCTCTCAATTACTTGGACTATCTGTCTTGACTTTTCTCTGTCCTACAGTTACCCAGCGTCTTGATGCAACCTATTGTAAAATACTTGATAACTTCAATTCAAAATCAACTTCAATTCAAAATCAATTTGCCTAATTCAATTTAAAGTGCGGGTGCCCGAAGGGCACCAGCATAGGTGCCCCAGCCATTTAAACATTTGCCTCTCAATTACTTGGACTATCTGTCTTGACTTTTCTCTGTCCTACAGTTACCCAGCGTCTTGATGCAACCTATTGTAAAATACTTGATAACTTCAATTCAAAATCAATGGACTCGGTCGAGGCCTTCGGCCTCGACCTCGTTTTGAAAAACACTCTGCGGGTGCCCGAAGGGCACCAGCATAGGTGCCCCAGCCATTTAAACATTTGCCTCTCAATTACTTGGACTATCTGTCTTGACTTTTCTCTGTCCTACAGTTACCCAGCGTCTTGATGCAACCTATTGTAAAATACTTGATAACTTCAATTCAAAATCAATTTGCCTAATTCAATTTAAAGTGCGGGTGCCCGAAGGGCACCAGCATAGGTGCCCCAGCCATTTAAACATTTGCCTCTCAATTACTTGGACTATCTGTCTTGACTTTTCTCTGTCCTACAGTTACCCAGCGTCTTGATGCAACCTATTGTAAAATACTTGATAACTTCAATTCAAAATCAATTTGCCTAATTCAATTTAAAGTGCGGGTGCCTGAAGGGCACCAGCATAGGTGCCCCAGCCATTTAAACATTTGCCTCTCAATTACTTGGACTATCTGTCTTGACTTTTTCTGTCCTACAGTTACCCAGCGTCTTGATGCAACATATTATAAAATACTTGATAACTTCAATTCAAAATCAACGGACTCGGTCGAGGCCTTCGGCCTCGACCTTGTTTTGAAAAACACTCTGCGGGTGCCCGAAGGGCACCAGCATAGGTGCCCCAGCCATTTAAACATTTGCCTCTCAATTACTTGGACTATCTGTCTTGACTTTTCTCTGTCCTACAGTTACCCAGCGTCTTGATGCAACCTATTGTAAAATACTTGATAACTTCAATTCAAAATCAATTTCAATTCAAAATCAATTTGCCTAATTCAAATTAAAGTGCGGGTGCCCGAAGGGCACCAGCATAGGTGTCCCAGCCATTTAAACATTTGCCTCTCAATTACTTGGACTATCTGTCTTGACTTTTCTCTGTCCTACAGTTACCCAGCGTCTTGATGCAACCTATAGTAAAATACTTGATAACTTCAATTCAAAATCAATTTCAATTCAAAATCAATTTGCCCAATTCAATTTAAAGTGCGGGTGCCCGATGGGCACCAGCTTAGGTGCCCCAGCCATTTAAACATTTGCCTCTCAATTACTTGGACTATCTGTCTTGACTTTTCTCTGTCCTACAGTTACCCAGCGTCTTGATGCAACCTATTGTAAAATACTTGATAACTTCAATTCAAAATCAACGGACTCGGTCGCGGGCGTTGGCCTCGACCACCTATTGTAAAACACACTGCGGGTGCCCGAAGGGCACCAGCATAGGTGCCCCAGCCATTTAAACATTTGCCTCTCAATTACTTGGACTATCTGTCTTGACTTTTCTCTGTCCTACAGTTACCCAGCGTCTTGATGCAACCTATTGTAAAATACTTGATAACTTCAATTCAAAATCAACGGACTCGGTCGAGGCCTTCGGCCTCGACCTCGTTTTGAAAAACACTCTGCGGGTGCCCGAAGGGCACCAGCATAGGTGCCCCAGCCATTTAAACATTTGCCTCTCAATTACTTGGACTATCTGTCTTGACTTTTCTCTGTCCTACAGTTACCCAGCGTCTTGATGCAACCTATTGTAAAATACTTGATAACTTCAATTCAAAATCAATTTCAATTCAAAATCAATTTGCCTAATTCAATTTAAAGTGCGGGTGCCCGAAGGGCACCAGCATAGGTGCCCCAGCCATTTAAACATTTGCCTCTCAATTACTTGGACTATCTGTCTTGACTTTTCTCTGTCCTACAGTTACCCAGCGTCTTGATGCAACCTATTGTAAAATACTTGATAACTTCAATTCAAAATCAACGGACTCGGTCGAGTCCTTTGGCCTCGACCTCGTTTTGAAAAACACTCTGCGGGTGCCCGACGGGCACCAGCATAGGTGCCCCAGCCATTTAAACATTTGCCTCTCAATTACTTGGACTATCTGTCTTGACTTTTCTCTGTCCTACAGTTACCCAGCGTCTTGATGCAACCTATTGTAAAATACTTGATAACTTCAATTCAAAATCAACGGACTCGGTCGAGGCCTTCGGCCTCGACCTCGTTTTGAAAAACACTCTGCGGGTGCCCGAAGGGCACCAGCATAGGTGCCCCAGCCATTTAAACATTTGCCTCTCAATTACTTGGACTATCTGTCTTGACTTTTCTCTGTCCTACAGTTACCCAGCGTCTTGATGCAACCTATTGTAAAATACTTGATAACTTCAATTCAAAATCAACGGACTCGGTCGAGGCCTTTGGCCTCGACCTCGTTTTGAAAAACACTCTGCGGGTGCCCAAAGGGCACCAGCATAGGTGCCCCAGCCATTTAAACATTTGCCTCTCAATTACTTGGACTATCTGTCTTGACTTTTCTCTGTCCTACAGTTACCCAGCGTCTTGATGCAACCTATTGTAAAATACTTTATAACTTCAATTCAAAATCAACGGACTCGGTCGAGGCCTTGGGCCTCTACCTCGTTTTTAAAAACACTCTGCGGGTGCCCGAAGGGCACCAGCATAGGTGCCCCGGCCATTTAAACATTTGCCTCTCAATTACTTGGACTATCTGTCTTGACTTTTCTCTGTCCTACAGTTACCCAGCGTCTTGATGCAACCTATTGTAAAATACTTGATAACTTCAATTCAAAATCAACGGACTCGGTCGAGGCCTTCGGCCTCGACCTCGTTTTGAAAAACACTCTGCGGGTGCCCGAAGGGCACCAGCATAGGTGCCCCTGCCATTTAAACATGTGCCTCTCAATTACTTGGACTATCTGTCTTGACTTTTCTCTGTCCTACAGTTACCCAGCGTCTTGATGCAACCTATTGTAAAATACTTGATAACTTCAATTCAAAATCAATTTCAATTCAAAATCAATTTGCCTACTTCAATTTAAAGTGCGGGTGCCCGAAGGGCACCAGCATAGGTGCCCCAGCCATTTAAACATTTGCCTCTCAATTACTTGGACTATCTGTCTTGACTTTTCTCTGTCCTACAGTTACCCAGCGTCTTGATGCAACCTATTGTAAAATACTTGATAACTTCAATTAAAAATCAACGGACTCGGTCGAGGCCTTTGGCCTCGACCTCGTTTTGAAAAACACTCTGCGGGTGCCCGAAGGGCACCAGCATAGGTGCCCCAGCCATTTAAACATTTGCCTCTCAATTACTTGGACTATCTGTCTTGACTTTTCTCTGTCCTACAGTTACCCAGCGTCTTGATGCAACCTATTGTAAAATACTTGATAACTTCAATTCAAAATCAACGGACTCGGTCGAGGCCTTCGGCCTCGACCTCGTTTTGAAAAACACTCTGCGGGTGCCCGAAGGGCACCAGCATAGGTGCCCCAGCCATTTAAACATTTGCCTCTCAATTACTTGGACTATCTGTCTTGACTTTTCTCTGTCCTACAGTTACCCAGCGTCTTGATGCAACCTCTTGTAAAATACTTGATAACTTCAATTCAAAATCAACGGACTCGGTCGAGGCCTTTGGCCTCAACCTCGTTTTGAAAAACACTCTGCGGGTGCCCGAAGGGCACCAGCATAGGTGCCCCAGCCATTTAAACATTTGCCTCTCAATTACTTGGACTATCTGTCTTGACTTTTCTCTGTCCTACAGTTACCCAGCGTCTTGATGCAACCTATTGTAAAATACTTGATAACTTCAATTCAAAATCAACGGACTCGGTCGAGGCCTTAGGCCTCGACCTCGTTTTGAAAAACACTCTCCCTGTGTGCGCTAAGCGCACACAGGGAAACACGCTTGGACTCTAAAACCAAAGACTTTAATTAATGCAATTTGCCTAATTCAACTTAAAGTGAGGGTGCCCGAAGGGCACCAGCATAGGTCGCAAAAAAAGACCAAAATTACTGTCTGGGCTTGGCAAACACATAGAGACAGAAAACGGAATAGTTTTTATTCCCGTTTAACTGCCCGTGTTTTATTTCCCGTTTAATAATTTTTTATTTCCTAAAATATTAATACTATTAAACTATTAAAAACTATTAATAATAGTTTTTATTTCCCGTTTAACTGCCCGTGTCAAGAGATTCAGCAGGTCTTCTTGACACTCTCGCCGAGTCATCCCATGGTCCGCTGCCCATCCCCGGTGTTTATACGGACCTCCCTTCAAGTTATATGCATGTAGCCTCAACTCGTGGTTTCCTTGAGACAAACTAGGACCCTCATAACCCCCCTGATCATTCGTTATCGAGACTTTGTTTTACATTAACTAGGGCACTACAAATCTCAAGCTCTTAGTCGTATTCTCAGCAGATCGCAGAGTAAATTACTGCTCTACCGTTCACAACACCCCGGCCGGGACCCAAGTTATCTACAAGTGATTTTGGCATTCGACCTTATGGAATATTTTATTTATTCGACGGTGAAGCTGCCCTGTCACCGTCTCCCGAGGGCAAGCAACCGCCGAACCTTGGCTCCGAAGCACTAGCACCCATTGCTAAAAGCTAAAGGACTAGGTTACGTTTAACCACCAGTGAGTCCGAATGCGCACACCCGTGAAGCGCACACAGGGAAACACGCTTGGACTCTAAAACCAAAGACTTTACTTAATACAATTTGCCTAATTCAATTTAAAGTGCGGGTGCCCGAAGGGCACCAGCATAGGTGCCCCAGCCATTTAAACATTTGCCTCTCAATTACTTGTACTATCTGTCTTGACTTTTCTCTGTCCTACAGTTACCCAGCGTCTTGATGCAACCTATTGTAACATACTTGATAACTTCAATTCAAAATCAATTTGCCTAATTCAATTTAAAGTGCGGGTGCCCGAAGGGCACCAGCATAGGTGCCCCAGCCATTTAAACATTTGCCTCTCAGTTACTTGGACTATCTGTCTTGACTTTTATCTGTCCTACAGTTACCCAGCGTCTTGATGCAACCTATTGTAAAATACTTGATAACTTCAATTCAAAATCAATTTGCCTAATTCAATTTAAAGTGCGGGTGCCCGAAGGGCACCAGCATAGGTGCCCCAGCCATTTAAACATTTGCCTCTCAATTACTTGGACTATCTGTCTTGACTTTTTTCTGTCCTACAGTTACCCAGCGTCTTGATGCAACCTATTGTAAAATACTTGATAACTTCAATTCAAAATCAACGGACTCGGTCGAGGCCTTCGGCCTCGACCTCGTTTTGAAAAACACTCTGCGGGTGCCCGAAGGGCACCAGCATAGGTGCCCCAGCCATTTAAACATTTGCCTCTCAATTACTTGGACTATCTGTCTTGACTTTTATCTGTCCTACAGTTACCCAGCGTCTTGATGCAACCTACTGCAAAATACTTGATAACTTCATTTCAAAAACAACGGACTCGGTCGAGGCCTTCAGCCTCGACCTCGTTTTGAAAAAAAAACTCTCCCTGTGTGCGCGAAAGGCGCACAGTGAAACACGCATGGACTCTAAAACCAAACACTTCACTTAATACGATTTGCCTAATTCAATTTAAAGTGCGGGTGCCCGAAGGGCACCAGCATAGGGAAACACGGGGAACACAGGGAAACACGCTTGGACTCTAAAACCAAAGACTTTACTTAGTAAAATTTGCCTAATTCAATTTAAAGTGCGGCTGGGGCACCAGCATAGGTGCCCCAGCCATTTAAACATTTGCCTCTCAATTACTTGGACTATCTGTCTTGACTTTTCTCTGTCCTACAGTTACCCAGCGTCTTGATGCAACATATTGTAAAATACTTGATAACTTCAATTCAAAATCAACGGACTCGGTCGAGGCCTTCGGCCTCGACCTCGTTTTGAAAAACACTCTCCCTGTGTGCACGAAGCGCACACAGGGAAACACGCTTGGACTCTAAAACCAAAGACTTTACTTAATACAATTTGCCTAATTCAAATTAAAGTGCGGGTGCCCGAAGGGCACCAGCATAGGTGCCCCAGCCATTTAAACATTTGCCTCTCAATTACTTGGACTATCTGTCTTGACTTTTCTCTGTCCTACAGTTACCCAGCGTCTTGATGCAACCTATTGTAAAATACTTGATAACTTCAATTCAAAATCAATTTCCCTAATTCAATTTAAAGTGCGGGTGCCCGAAGGGCACCAGCAGAGGTGCCCCAGCCATTTAAACATTTGCCTCTCAATTACTTGGACTATCTGTCTTGACTTTTCTCTGTCCTACAGTTACCCAGCGTCTTGATGCAACCTATTGTAAAATACTTGATAACTTCAATTCAAAATCAATTTCCCTAATTCAATTTAAAGTGCGGGTGCCCGAAGGGCACCAGCATAGGTGCCCCAGCCATTTAAACATTTGCCTCTCAATTACTTGGACTATTTGTCTTGACTTTTTTCTGTCCTACAGTTACCCAGCGTCTTGATGCAACCTATTGTAAAATACTTGATAACTTCAATTCAAAATCAACGGACTCGGTCGAGGCCTTCGGCCTCGACCTCGTTTTGAAAAACACTCTGCGGGTGCCCGAAGGGCACCAGCATAGGTGCCCCAGCCATTTAAACATTTGCCTCTCAATTACTTGGACTATCTGTCTTGACTTTTCTCTGTCCTACAGTTACCCAGCGTCTTGATGCAACCTATTGTAAAATACTTGATAACTTCAATTCAAAATCAATTTGCCTAATTCAATTTAAAGTGCGGGTGCCCGAAGGGTACCAGCATAGGTGCCCCAGCCATTTAAACATTTGCCTCTCAATTACTTGGACTATCTATCTTGACTTTTCTCTGTCCTACAGTTACCCAGCGTCTTGATGCAACCTATTGTAAAATACTTGATAACTTCAATTCAAAATCAATTTGCATAATTCAATTTAAAGTGCGGGTGCCCGAAGGGCACCAGCATAGGTGCCCCAGCCATTTAAACATTTGCCTCTCAATTACTAGGACTATCAGTCTTGACTTTTATCTGTCATACAGTTACCCTGCGTCTTGCTGCAACCTATTGTAAAATACTTGATAACTTCAATTCAAAATCAACGGACCCGGTCGCGGCCTTCGGCCTCGACCTCGTTTTGAAAAACACTCTGCGGGTGCCCGAAGGGCACCAGCATAGGTGCCCCAGCCATTTAAACATTTGCCTCTCAATTACTTGGACTATCTGTCTTGACTTTTCTCTGTCCTACAGTTACCCAGCGTCTTGATGCAACCTATTGTAAAATACTTGATAACTTCAATTCAAAATCAACTTCAATTCAAAATCAATTTGCCTAATTCAATTTAAAGTGCGGGTGCCCGAACGGCACCAGCATAGGTGCCCCAGCCATTTAAACATTTGCCTCTCAATTACTTGGACTATCTGTCTTGACTTTTCTCTGTCCTACAGTTACCCAGCGTCTTGATGCAACCTATTGTAAAATACTTGATAACTTCAATTCAAAATCAACGGACTCGGTCGAGGGCGTCGGCCACAACCACGTTTTGAAAAAAACACTGCGGGGGGCCGCAGGGCCCCAGCATAGGTGCCCCAGCCATTTAAACATTTGCCTCTCAATTACTTGGACTATCTGTCTTGACTTTTCTCTGTCCTACAGTTACCCAGCGTCTTGATGCAACCTATTGTAAAATACTTGATAACTTCAATTCAAAATCAATTTGCCTAATTCAATTTAAAGTGCGGGTGCCCGAAGGGCACCAGCATAGGTGCCCCAGCCATTTAAACATTTGCCTCTCAATTACTTGGACTATCTGTCTTGACTTTTCTCAGTCCTACAGTTACCCAGCGTCTTGATGCAACCTATTGTAAAATACTTGATAACTTCAATTCAAAATCAACTTCAATTCAAAATCTATTTGCCTAATTCAATTTAAAGTGCGGGTGCCCGAAGGGCACCAGCATAGGTGCCCCAGCCATTTAAAAATATGCCTCTCAATTACTTGGACTATCTGTCTTGACTTTTCTCTGTCCTACAGTTACCCAGCGTCTTGATGCAACCTATTGTAAAATACTTGATAACTTCAATTCAAAATCAACGGACTCGGTCGAGGCCTTCGGCCTCGACCTCGTTTTGAAAAACACTCTGCGGGTGCCCGAAGGGCACCAGCATAGGTGCCCCAGCCATTTAAACATTTGCCTCTCAATTACTTGGACTATCTGTCTTGACTTTTCTCTGTCCTACAGTTACCCAGCGACTTGATGCAACCTATTGTAAAATACTAGATAACTTCAATTCAAAATCAACTTCATTTCAAAATCAATTTGCCTAATTCAATTTAAAGTGCGGGTGCCCGAAGGGCACCAGCATTGGTGCCCCAGCCATTTAAACATTTGCCTCTCAATTACTTGGACTATCTGTCTTGACTTTTCTCTGTCCTACAGTTACCCAGCGTCTTGATGCAACCTATTGTAAAATACTTGATAACTTCAATTCAAAATCAATTTGCCTAATTAAATTTAAAGTGCGGGTGCCCGAAGGGCACCAGCATAGGTGCCCCAGCCATTTAAACATTTGCCTCTCAATTACTTGGACTATCTGTCTTGACTTTTTTCTGTCCTACAGTTACCCAGCGTCTTGATGCAACCTATTGTAAAATACTTGATAACTTCAATTCAAAATCAACGGACTCGGTCGAGGCCTTCGGCCTCGACCTCGTTTTGAAAAACACTCTGCGGGTGCCCGAAGGGCACCAGCATAGGTGCCCCAGCCATTTAAACATTTGCCTCTCAATTACTTGGACTATCTGTCTTGACTTTTCTCTGTCCTACAGTTACCCAGCGTCTTGATGCAACCTATTGTAAAATACTTGATAACTTCAATTCAAAATCAATTTGCCTAATTAAATTTAATGTGCGGGTGCCCGAAGGGCACCAGCATAGGTGCCCCAGCCATTTAAACATTTGCCTCTCAGTTACTTGGACTATCTGTCTTGACTTTTCTCTGTCCTACAGTTACCCAGCGTCTTGATGCAACCTCTTGTAAAATACTTGATAACTTCAATTCAAAATCAATTTGCCTAATTCAATTTAAAGTGCGGGTGCCCGAAGGGCACCAGCATAGGTGCCCCAGCCATTTAAACATTTGCCTCTCAATAAATTGGACTATCTGTCTTGACTTTTTTCTGTCCTACAGTTACCCAGCGTCTTGATGCAACCTATTGTAAAATACTTGATAACTTCAATTCAAAATAAACGGACTCGGGCGAGGCCTTCGGCCTCGACCTCGTTTTGAAAAACACTCTGCGGGTGCCCGAAGGGCACCAGCATAGGTGCCCCAGCCATTTAAACATTTGCCTCTCAATTACTTGGACTATCTGTCTTGACTTTTCTCTGTCCTACAGTTACCCAGCGTCTTGATGAAACCTATTGTAAAATACTTGATAACTTCAATTCAAAATCAACGGACTCGGTCGAGGCCTTCGGCCTCGACCTCGTTTTTGAAAAACACTCTCCCTGTGTGCGCGAAAGGCACACAGGGAAACACACTTGGACTCTAAAACCAAAGACTTTACTTAATACAATTTGCCTAATTCAATTTAAAGTGCGGGTGCCCGAAGGGCACCAGCATAGGTGCCCCAGCCATTTAAACATTTGCCTCTCAATTACTTGGACTATCTGTCTTGACTTTTCTCTGTCCTACAGTTACCCAGCGTCTTGATGCAACCTATTGTAAAATAAATGATAACTAAAATTCAAAATCAATTTTCATAATACAATTTAAAGTGCGGGTGCCCGAAGGGCAACAGCATAGGTGCCCCAGCCATTTAAACATTTGCCTCTCAATTACTTGGACTATCTGTCTTGACTTTTTTCTGTCCTACAGTTACCCAGCGTCTTGATGCAACCTATTGTAAAATACTTGATAACTTCAATTCAAAATCAACGGACTCGGTCGAGGCCTTCGGCCTTGACCTCGTTTTGAAAAACACTCTGCGGGTGCCCGAAGGGCACCAGCATAGGTGCCCCAGCCATTTAAACATTTGCCTCTCAATTACTTGGACTATCTGTCTTGACTTTTCTCTGTCCTACAGTTACCCAGCGTCTTGATGCAACCTATTGTAAAATACTTGATAACTTCAATTCAAAATCAACTTCAATTCAAAATCAATTTGCCTAATTCAATTTAAAGTGCGGGTGCCCGAAGGGCACCAGCATAGGTGCCCCAGCCATTTAAACATTTGCCTCTCAATTACTTGGACTATCTGTCTTGACTTTTCTCTGTCCTACAGTTACCCAGCGTCTTGATGCAACCTATTGTAAAATACTTGATAACTTCAATTCAAAATCAACGGACACGGTCGAGGCCTTCGGCCTCGACCTCGTTTTTAAAAACACTCTTCGGGTGCCCGAAGGGCACCAGCATAGGTTCCCCAGCCATTTAAACATTTGCCTCTCAATTACTTGGACTATCTGTCTTGACTTTTCTCTGTCCTACAGTTACCCAGCGTCTTGATGCAACCTATTGTAAAATACTTGATAACTTCAATTCAAAATCAACGGACTCGGTCGAGGCCTTCGGCCTCGACCTCGTTTTGAAAAACACTCTCCCTGTGTGCGCTAAGCGCACACAGGGAAACACGCTTGGACTCTAAAACCAAAGACTTTACTTAATGCAATTTGCCTAATTCAATTTAAAGTGCGGGTGCCCGAAGGGCACCAGCATAGGTGCCCCAGCCATTTAAACATTTGCCTCTCAATTACTTGGACTATCTGTCTTGACTTTTCTCTGTCCTACAGTTACCCAGCGTCTTGATGCAACCTATTGTAAAATACTTGATAACTTCAATTCAAAATCAATTTGCCTAATTCAATTTAAAGTGCGGGTGCCCGAAGGGCACCAGCATAGGTGCCCCAGCCATTTAAACATTTGCCTCTCAATTACTTGGACTATCTGTCTTGACTTTTTTCTGTCCTACAGTTACCCAGCGTCTTGATGCAACCTATTGTAAAATAATTGATAACTTCAATTCAAAATCAACGGACTCGGTCGAGGCCTTCGGCCTCGACCTCGTTTTGAAAAACACTCTGCGGGTGCCCGAAGGGCACCAGCATAGGTGCCCCAGCCATTTAAACATTTGCCTCTCAATTACTTGGACTATCTGTCTTGACTTTTCTCTGTCCTACAGTTACCCAGCGTCTTGATGCAACCTATGGTAAAATACTTGATAACTTCAATTCAAAATCAACGGACTCGGTCGAGGCCTTCGGCCTCGACCTCGTTTTGAAAAACACTCTGCGGGTGCCCGAAGGGCACCAGCATAGGTGCCCCAGCCATTTAAACATTTGCCTCTCAATTACTTGGACTATCTGTCTTGACTTTTCTCTGTCCTACAGTTACCCAGCGTCTTGATGCAACCTATTGTAAAATACTTGATAACTTCAATTCAAAATCAACTTCAATTCAAAATCAATTTGCCTAATTCAATTTAAAGTGCGGGTGCCCGAAGGGCACCAGCATAGGTGCCCCAGCCATTTAAACATTTGCCTCTCAATTACTTGGACTATCTGTCTTGACTTTTATCTGTCCTACAGTTACCCAGCGTCTTGATGCAACCTATTGTAAAATACTTGATAACTTCAATTCAAAATCAATGGACTCGGTCGAGGCCTTCGGCCTCGACCTCGTTTTGAAAAACACTCTGCGGGTGCCCGAAGGGCACCAGCATAGGTGCCCCAGCCATTTAAACATTTGCCTCTCAATTACTTGGACTATCTGTCTTGACTTTTCTCTGTCCTACAGTTACCCAGCGTCTTGATGCATTCTATTGTAAAATACTTGATAACTTCAATTCAAAATCAATTTGCCTAATTCAATTTAAAGTGCGGGTGCCCGAAGGGCACCAGCATAGGTGCCCCAGCCATTTAAACATTTGCCTCTCAATTACTTGGACTATCTGTCTTGACTTTTCTCTGTCCTACAGTTACCCAGCGTCTTGATGCAACCTATTGTAAAATACTTGATAACTTCAATTCAAAATCAACGGACTCGGTCGAGGCCTTCGGCCTCGACCTTGTTTTGAAAAACACTCTGCGGGTGCCCGAAGGGCACCAGCATAGGTGCCCCAGCCATTTAAACATTTGCCTCTCAATTACTTGGACTATCTGTCTTGACTTTTCTCTGTCCTACAGTTACCCAGCGTCTTGATGCAACCTATTGTAAAATACTTGATAACTTCAATTCAAAATCAATTTCAATTCAAAATCAATTTGCCTAATTCAATTTAATGTGCGGGTGCCCGAAGGGCACCAGCATAGGTGCCCCAGCCATTTAAACATTTGCCTCTCAATTACTTGGACTATCTGTCTTGACTTTTCTCTGTCCTACAGTTACCCAGCGTCTTGATGCAACCTATTGTAAAATACTTGATAACTTCAATTCAAAATCAATTTCAATTCAAAATCAATTTGCCCAATTCAATTTAAAGTGCGGGTGCCCGATGGGCACCAGCATAGGTGCCCCAGCCATTTAAACATTTGCCTCTCAATTACTTGGACTATCTGTCTTGACTTTTCTCTGTCCTACAGTTACCCAGCGTCTTGATGCAACCTATTGTAAAATACTTGATAACTTCAATTCAAAATCAACTTCAATTCAAAATCAATTTGCCTAATTCAATTTAAAGTGCGGGTGCCCGAAGGGCACCAGCATAGGTGCCCCAGCCATTTAAACATTTGCCTCTCAATTACTTGGACGATCTGTCTTGACTTTTCTCTGTCCTACAGTTACCCAGCGTCTTGATGCAACCTATTGTAAAATACTTGATAACTTCAATTCAAAATCAACGGACTCGGTCGAGGCCTTCGGCCTCGACCTCGTTTTGAAAAACATTCTGCGGGTGCCCGAAGGGCACCAGCATAGGTGCCCCAGCCATTTAAACATTTGCCTCTCAATTACTTGGACTATCTGTCTTGACTTTTCTCTGTCCTACAGTTACCCAGCGTCTTGATGCAACCTATTGTAAAATACTTGATAACTTCAATTCAAAATCAACGGACTCGGTCGAGGCCTTTGGCCTCGACCTCGTTTTGAAAAACACTCTGCGGGTGCCCAAAGGGCACCAGCATAGGTGCCCCAGCCATTTAAACATTTGCCTCTCAATTACTGGGACTATCTGTCTTGACTTTTCTCTGTCCTACAGTTACCCAGCGTCTTGATGCAACCTATTGTAAAATACTTGATAACTTCAATTCAAAATCAACGGACTCGGTCGAGGCCTTAGGCCTCGACCTCGTTTTGAAAAACACTCTCCCTGTGTGCGCTAAGCGCACACAGGGAAACACGCTTGGACTCTAAAACAAAAGACTTTACTTAATGCAATTTGCCTAAATCAATTTAAAGTGCGGGTGCCCGAAGGGCACCAGCATAGGTCGCAAAAAAGACCAAAATTACTGTCTGGGCTTGGCAAACACATAGAGACAGAAAACGGAATAGTTTTTATTCCCGTTTAACTGCCCGTGTTTTATTTCCCGTTTAATAATTTTTTATTTCCTAAAATATTAATACTATTAAACTATTAAAAACTATTAATAATAGTTTTTATTTCCCGTTCAACTGCCCGTGTCAAGAGATTCAACGAGTCTTGACACTCTAGCCGAGTCATCCTAATTTCCGCTACCCATACAATGGGTTTAGAATGACCCCCCTTCATTTTTGAGTACTTTATACTCCACCCTTTTTATTCTCGATACACAATATTCCCTCACGACCAACACTTGAAAATCATTCAAGTGAATTTGGGGGACTTGCCCGCTGGCAAGACAAATCTCCCGGTCGTAGGCTTAGTCTCAGCAGGTTGCAGAGTAAATTACTGCTCGACCGTTTCCAACACCCTGGCCTGGACCAACGGTTACGAAACTGTTATGTTTCCGAAAACATGCGGTTATAGTGTATTTAGTCTTCTGTTTCTCTTCCCGGGCTACATCTCCTAAGTTTACTAACACGCAGAACCGAGTATCATAATAACACTAACAACTTGCTCACCGCTCAAGGACCATGTTAAGATTATACACCAGTGAGTCCGAATGCGCACACCAGTGAAGCGCACACAGGGAAACACGCTTGGACTCTAAAACCAAAGACTTTACTTAATACAATTTGCCTAATTCAATTTAAAGTGCGGGTGCCCGAAGGGCACCAGCATAGGTGCCCCAGCCATTTAAACATTTGCCTCTCAATTACGTGGACTATCTGTCTTGACTTTTCTCTGTCCTACAGTTACCCAGCGTCTTGATGCAACCTATTGTAAAATACTTGATAACTTCAATTCAAAATCAATTTGCCTAATTCAATTTCAAGTGCGGGTGCCCGAAGGGCACCAGCATAGGTGCCCCAGCCATTTAAACATTTGCCTCTCAGTTACTTGGACTATCTGTCTTGACTTTTCTCTGTCCTACAGTTACCCAGCGTCTTGATGCAACCTATTGTAAAATACTTGATAACTTCAATTCAAAATCAATTTGCCTAATTCAATTTAAAGTGCGGGTGCCCGAAGGGCACCAGCATAGGTGCCCCAGCCCTTTAAACATTTGCCTCTCAATTACTTGGACTATCTGTCTTGACTTTTTTCTGTCCTACAGTTACCCAGCGTCTTGATGCAACCTATTGTAAAATACTTGATAACTTCAATTCAAAATCAACGGACTCGGTCGAGGCCTTCGGCCTTGACCTCGTTTTGAAAAACACTCTGCGGGTGCCCGAAGGGCACCAGCATAGGTGCCCCAGCCATTTAAACATTTGCCTCTCAATTACTTGGACTATCTGTCTTGACTTTTCTCTGTCCTACAGTTACCCAGCGTCTTGATGCAACCTATTGTAAAATACTTGATAACTTCAATTCAAAATCAAAGGACTCGGTCGAGGCCTTCGGCCTCGACCTCGTTTTGAAAAAACTCTCCCTGTGTGCGCGAAAGGCACACAGGGAAACACGCTTGGACTCTAAAACCAAAGACTTTACTTAATACAATTTGCCTAATTCAATTTAAAGTGCGGGTGCCCGAAGGGCACCAGCATAGGGAAACACGGGGAACACAGGGAAACACGCTTGGACTCTAAAACCAAAGACTTTACTTAATACAATTTGCCTAATTCAATTTAAAGTGCGGCTGGGGCACCAGCATAGGTGCCCCAGCCATTTAAACATTTGCCTCTCAATTACTTGGACTATCTGTCTTGACTTTTCTCTGTCCTACAGTTACCCAGCGTCTTGATGCAACCTACTTCAAAAGACTTTATAAATTAAGGTCAAACTCACCGTACTCGGTCGTGGCATCAAGTCTCGACCTTTTTGTTGAAAAATACTCTCCATGTGTGTGCGATGCGCACACAGGGAAAACACGATTAGACTCTAAAACCAAACACTTCATTTGATACAATTTGCCTGATTCAATTTAAAGTGCGGGTGCCCGAAGGGCACCAGAAATAGGTGCCCCAGCCATTTAAACATTTGCCTCTCAATTACTTGGACTATCTGTCTTGACTTTTCTCTGTCCTACAGTTACCCAGCGTCTTGATGCAACCTATTGTAAAATACTTGATAACTTCAATTCAAAATCAATTTGCCTAATTCAATTTAAAGTGCGGGTGCGCGAAGGGCACCAGCATAGGTGCCCCAGCCATTTAAACATTTGCCTCTCAATTACTTGGACTATCTGTCTTGACTTTTCTCTGTCCTACAGTTACCCAGCGTCTTGATGCAACCTATTGTAAAATACTTGATAACTTCAATTCAAAATCAATTTGCCTAATTCAATTTAAAGTGCGGGTGCCCGAAGGGCACCAGCATAGGTGCCCCAGCCATTTAACTGATAACTTCAATTCAAAATCAACGGACTCGGTCGAGGCCTTCGGCCTCGACCTCGTTTTGAAAAACACTCTGCGGGTGCCCGAAGGGCACCAGCATAGGTGCCCCAGCCATTTAAACATTTGCCTCTCAATTACTTGGACTATCTGTCTTGACTTTTCTCTGTCCTACAGTTACCCAGCGTCTTGATGCAACCTATTGTAAAATACTTGATAACTTCAATTCAAAATCAATTTGCCTAATTCAATTTAAAGTGCGGGTGCCCGAAGGGCACCAGCATAGGTGCCCCAGCCATTTAAACATTTGCCTCTCAATTACTTGGACTATCTGTCTTGACTTTTCTCTGTCCTACAGTTACCCAGCGTCTTGATGCAACCTATTGTAAAATACTTGATAACTTCAATTCAAAATCAACGGACTCGGTCGAGGCCTTCGGCCTCGACCTCGTTTTGAAAAACAGTCTGCGGGTGCCCGAAGGGCACCAGCATAGGTGCCCCAGCCATTTAAACATTTGCCTCTCAATTACTTGGACTATCTGTCTTGACTTTTCTCTGTCCTACAGTTACCCAGCGTCTTGATGCAACCTATTGTAAAATACTTGATAACTTCAATTCAAAATCAACAGACTCGGTCGAGGCCTTCGCCCTCGACCTCGTTTTGAAAAACACTCTGCGGGTGCCCGAAGGGCACCAGCATAGGTGCCCCAGCCATTTAAACATTTGCCTCTCAATTACTTGGACTATCTGTCTTGACTTTTCTCTGTCCTACAGTTACCCAGCGTCTTGATGCAACCTATTGTAAAATACTTGATAACTTCAATTCAAAATCAACTTCAATTCAAAATCAATTTGCCTAATTCAATTTAAAGTGCGGGTGCCCGAAGGGCACCAGCATAGGTGCCCCAGCCATTTAAACATTTGCCTCTCAATTACTTGGACTATCTGTCTTGACTTTTCTCTGTCCTACAGTTACCCAGCGTCTTGATGCAACCTATTGTAAAATACTTGATAACTTCAATTCAAAATCAACGGACTCGGTCGAGGCCTTCGGCCTCGACCTCGTTTTGAAAAACACTCTGCGGGTGCCCGAAGGGCACCAGCATAGGTGCCCCAGCCATTTAAACATTTGCCTCTCAATTACTTGGACTATCTGTCTTGACTTTTCTCTGTCCTACAGTTACCCAGCGTCTTGATGCAACCTATTGTAAAATACTTGATAACTTCAATTCAAAATCAACAGACTCGGTCGAGGCCTTCGGCCTCGACCTCGTTTTGAAAAACACTCTGCGGGTGCCCGAAGGGCACCAGCATAGGTGCCCCAGCCATTTAAACATTTGCCTCTCAATTACTTGGACTATCTGTCTTGACTTTTCTCTGTCCTACAGTTACCCAGCGTCTTGATGCAACCTATTGTAAAATACTTGATAACTTCAATTCAAAATCAACTTCAATTCAAAATCAGTTTGCCTAATTCAATTTAAAGTTCGGGTGCCCGAAGGGCACCAGCATAGGTGCCCCAGCCATTTAAACATTTGCCTCTCAATTACTTGGACTATCTGTCTTGACTTTTCTCTGTCCTACAGTTACCCAGCGTCTTGATGCAACCTATTGTAAAATACTTGATAACTTCAATTCAAAATCAACGGACTCGGTCGAGGCCTTCGGCCTCGACCTCGTTTTGAAAAACACTCTGCGGGTGCCCGAAGGGCACCAGCATAGGTGCCCCAGCCATTTAAACATTTGCCTCTCAATTACTTGGACTATCTGTCTTGACTTTTCTCTGTCCTACAGTTACCCAGCGTCTTGATGCAACCTCTTGTAAAATCCGGTATAAATTAAAGTAAACATCCACGGACTCGGTCGAGGCCTCCGGCCTCGACCTCGTTTTGAAAAATACTCGCCCTGTGTGCGCGAAGCGCACACAGGGAAAACACGCTTAGACTCTAAAACCAAAGACTTCAATTAATGCAATTTGCCTAATTCAACTTAAAGTGAGGGTGGCCGAAGGGCACCAGCATAGGTCGCAAAAAAAGACTAAAATTACTGCCTGGGCTAGGTAAACACATAGACAGAGAATACAACAGTTTTTATTCCCGTTTACTGCTCGTGTCAAGAGTTTCAGCGGGTCTTGACACTCTCGCCGAGTCATCCTAATTTCCGCTACCCATACCAAAGAGTTTAGAATGACCTCACGTCATTTTTTAGTCATGGGGACCCACTCGTTGTATTCTTGATACACAAGTCCCCCCAGACCAACCCTGAAAATTCATGCAAGTTACTTTTTGGGACTTTCCCGCTGGCACGAAACCTCTAACGCTCTACGTATTCGTCTCAGCAGATTGCAGTGTAAATTACTGCTCTACCGTTCACAACACCCCGGCCGGGACCCTCAGCGTCTACTAGTGATTTTGGCAGTCGACCTTATTGAATATTTGATTT
Organism: Artemia sp. Qi Xiang Cuo; assembly: GCF_049724085.1. Taxonomy (NCBI): domain Eukaryota; kingdom Metazoa; phylum Arthropoda; class Branchiopoda; order Anostraca; family Artemiidae; genus Artemia; species Artemia sp. Qi Xiang Cuo. Next base: position 20,412,132 of record NC_142799.1, read on the forward strand.
CTTCGACGGTGAAGCTGCTCTGTCGCCGTCTCCTGAGGGTAAGCACCTGCCGAACCTTGGCTCCGAAGCACTAGCACCCATTGCTAAAAGCTAAAGGACCAGGTTACGTTTAGCCACCAGTGAGTCCGAACGCACGGGAACGGTGAGAACTCTAGCACAGAGTCGACCTTCCGAGGCTTTCATGTCAACACGCACGGACGTAGCCTCGAAACGGTGGACGGTATAAAACTATAACAAACACCGTTCAGAAAATGCGTTACATAAAGGACTTTGCAGGATTACTAGAGCAACGTAATTTAAATCATGGATTGGCCCAATAACCGTTTTCTATACTTTATATAACATGCGAACGGTCACATTAGTTTTTGTTCAACTACGCAACTTTGATACTAATTAGTATAAATGAGAGTCCTTGCCGAAATCTAATTTGAAAACAGCTACGTCGCGCTGAACTCTGGGCCACCCCTAGCCAGTTATCCAGGTTGGACCTATTCTGCTACCTCGTGCTGAAAACTCTGACCGCCAAACGTATATATAGGACGTGATTTAGCAGAAAATACTCGTAATTACATTCTTGATATATCAAGAAGGTGCCCTTTTTATCTCCGGGAGGCGTCTGTCATCCCTGAGCTGGCCTTAGGACACCTGAGTTATCATTTGACAGATGTACCGCCCCAGTCAAACTCCCCATCCGGAACTGTCCTCAGCACGGATCGAGAGCGCCACCCTCTGTTGAACGCCATTTAAACCACAAACAAGTCCCCAACGGGCATTGCCTCGGATTCACTGTTTAATTGAAGCGACCGTGAAAGTAGTGGTATGTCATTGCCGACGTTACCATCTCCCACTTATTCTACACCTCTCAAGTCACTCCACAATGCCGGCTGAGAATCAAGCTCAACAGGGTCTTTTGTCCCCGCTTACGAGTCCAAGCCCAGTCCCTTGGCTGTTGGTTCGATAGATCGTAGATAGTGACACTCGTACTCTCGTTTATCCAGTCGTGCGTGGCACTCATTAGATGACCAGGAAGTTGGCTACTTTTGCGTGAACATTTGTCTTCTGGCCGCAACCTTGGTCCTAGAACCTAAGACTACAACTAGGAGGAGAGAGTACCTGCGCACCTGATACTCAGCAATACAGCCCGAAGGCTCCAATCTCTAGACTCACTCCTTCTAACTAAGGAGTGAGCTCACCCTGCGCAGGTTCTCAACTGAGCCTTATGAGGGTTAAAATGCCGGCCGGTCTCGGTTGACAACGGGTTTTCACTGCCCCTTGCCAACCTAGCGGCCCCAAACAGTCCTGGTCAGCCCAATCCCATAAGGGGAGTGGACTGTAACGTACTAACGTTTAAATTAGAAAAGAACAAAGATAGGAAAGAAAAAATTCAAAAGTCTATTGAGAAGAAGCTTTACAAAGCCGCCGGTTAGGTGAGATGCCACTGAAGACCTGATAAACAGACCACCCTGGCAACTCCACTCTCCGGAAGCCAGGTTCCAGCTATAACCTTCCAGCACCCATGTTTCCACATACAGACCCGTCCTGGTTACGGGCTTGGCCATAGGGACCCTGCCTGTGGTCCATTCCGTCTCAGTCTCAGTGTCCTGGGAGGTTCTTGTCTGTTGAGGCCGAGCCTACAGCCAGATCGTCCCCAACCTCTTCTAAGAGAAGGCGATCTGCCCCGACAGAGCAATCCCACATCTGCCATAGGCACCCGTCCATGACTTCCGAAGAGATCTACCCCTATCTTTGGACGGTCCCATATATGGGAGTGAAGCAAACTCATAACTGGCTTGTTGGGTTTAGCGGAACATGTCCATAGAAACAAGTCCGTCCAACGTCTAGGAATTTTCGCGAATCGAAAACACCCGACATTGCGGTTCAACCCGAGTCTCTAGCCCCCACGCGACGAGCACTTGCCGCACTTGGCATCCCTTGGTCAGTCCTCCATTACCTGGACTACCCAGAGGCCGTAGCTGCATAGGTCAATACATCTGCGTTAACAACACTTCTGGAGCACACATTCAATTGATTATCACATACTACTAAATTCCTACGACGTAAACTATTCCTACTGGTGAGGGTTAATGCATTTCGTGAGCTCTGAAGGCTACTATGTAACCTCAAAATCAACAAGCTCGCTTTAATTACCCGGATGATGTTAACCTTGGCGAAGCTATGTGATATACCAAGAATCTTGTTAATCTTTTAGTTGGAACTTCTCCAACCTCTCTGAGCCCCAAAGTACAACAGGGACGACCTTAAGCCTGGAAATTTCGCTTAATTAAGAGGGCATATCCTCAGGACTAAGTACGCCATACTTTCGTATCTTTTCTTCAGCTGCTCTATTGAATACCGAGGGGTGATCGTAAGCCACCGTAACATCCACAATGTTGGCCACACCTAACTTAACAATTACTAGATCCGGCTTGAGCCTTTTTGTGCCATGAGTCAAATATGTTTCGTGTATATATCTTAAGTTGCTTCCTTTAACATGCTCTATCAGAGAATTGACCACGGAGTCATGCAGCTTGACTCGGGCCCCGTGGACGTACACACAGGATTGTAGGACAAGTTGAATAGTCTCCTGCGAAGGGCATCCGTGCCTGCACATATTCGTCAAAGGGTTGGAGTTGTACTGGGTCCTTCTGGTTGTGTATAACTGAGTCCGCAACTGAATCGCATGGTTATAGAGTCGCCCCTTGAAGAACGGGGTCTGACCTGGAAGCCAGAAGTTGGCGATTTGGTTCGCTTTGAATGAGTTCGCCCCATGACCCTGCCATGTTAGGGAAAACTCATTTTGCCAATTTCGTGCCTTGAATTTATCACATCGGCTCTGCAATCATTACACCAACTGGGTTTTACTAAGTGCAATGATCCACAAGTCTGAGGAGGTTCGAAGCTTCCGCAACTGACCCCCCAGAAACGTCATCACCTTTTCGAGAATACAGGGGAGGTTAAGGCCTCCGTCCCTGGTCTTGGTATATAGGAAACTGGTAGCGGTCGATTTTGGAAGGTGCAAGACCCTCTTGGCAAAAGAACGTAACGTTCTATCGCACCGCCCTAACCGACAGATGGTGGGGTCAGCCGCAGAGATTGTATAGAAGTGACGATCAACCAGAAGTTTCGCCAACTTAATCTTCTGCGCCCCCTTAAGGGGAGCCCTCTCTAGTCTTGCTAGCGAGGACGTGACATCGGCATCATTGGTTAAACAGCTTCAGTCCGGTCGTATCTGGACCCCAAGATAACTCAGAGTACCAGATGCCCCAACAGCTGGAATACCTACGGGTCCTTCCTCAACAAGAGATTCCTCCTCTGTATGCTTGAAAAGAATGACATCTCCCAAGACCTTGTGGCTCTTAGCTTTACCCTGCCATTCTAGGCACAACGATTGGCATTTACCGGGGTTGATCCGCAGGTACCGGCGCCTGCAAAAATCTGACAACCCCTCCATTAACGTTTGCGCTCCATGGCGCGGCTCCGAAATTAACAACAAGTCATCAGCGTACCCAATCGCTGCAACTTTCACTCCGCCATAATTGAATCCTGGTGCATTAGCAACGGTTGCACTTCGATTCACGGCGGCAAGGAACTCGTCCATAACCATGTTAAACAGCGTTGGACTCAGAGGGCCCCCTTGCTGAACTCGAACTCTCATCTGAACTTGACCTAGTTCTTCCCTCCCTACCTTCAGCTGTGTAGACACATCTAAATATAGTTCGGTAATCACACGAGCCAGTTTGTCGCTCGCAGAGAAACGATTCAATGCCCGGAGCACACTTAAGTCCTGCACCGTATCCAACACTTTGGACAGATCCACTGCAACGAGGCAGATGGTTCTTCCCTGAGTGCGTGCCTCCTTGATCAAAGTTCTGGCAGTACATATATTCTTGAAACAACCAGGTCTGCGCACGAAACCTCTTTGGCTCCCACACAAAAGCTCGGAGGCATTAAGCCTATTTACAATAATTTTCGTATATAGACGCAGCAAAGTGCTGGCTATAGTAATTGGTCTAAACTTTACAGGTAAGCCGCTGCCCTGTACTTTTGGCGCCAGTGATGTTCTACATTGTTTCAGGCACGTTGGCGTCCTCCCAACCGCCAAGAAGACATTAAACAGAATAGCCAAGACATGGGGGTCCACCTTCTTTAGGATTGGATACTTGAGCAAGTCAGGCCCTGGCACTGACTTGTTATTGCAGGAGCTGAGGGTTCTACTCACTTCCTCAGAGGAAATTGGACATGTCACCTCGTCCCCCAGACTTGTTACTGAGGGTACGAATCCTTCCTCATCCCTGAGGGGCTCTGATTCAAACAAAGCCTTATACTCAGCGAGAAGCGCATCCTTCTCGCTAGAAGTGAGTGTTTTCTCCTCCCCTTAAATCCCATTTACGCTTAGGCCCGTGTCTAAGCAGTCCTCACAGCGTCGGAATGGCTCTTGACAAATTCAAAACTTCCTTTCCTGTGGTCTCTTCTTACGAACTCTCCGTTAAGAAGTAGAGTCATGGGCAAGTTTGTCTCTGTTGAAGTCGAACCGACCCCCAGACCGTTCCCCTCCTTCGACCCCCTTCCGTCATCCGGGTCTCCCTCCCTGCACGGGGTATGGATCTTAAAGAAATCTCGAACGAGCGACGCCCCACTTAACGGGTCTTCCCAAACACTACGGGTTGTCAACCTGACGCTGCTTACTCCGAGGGTCCTACCTTCAACCCCTGCCCTCACTACATCGGGGGGGGGGGGGTCGTACACAGTTTACCAATATCCAATAAAAATATCCACGTATATCACACCCGCATCCATCTATCCATAGAGCTCTGTTTGGGTGGTGGACTCTCTGATTTTGTACTTTTTCTTCTGTGGGGATATCAGTCGGGCCCTGCGGTCGGCACGCCGACGTGCAAGGTCCTCAAATATCGCGAGGTACTTGGGTCGCTTATGGGCCTTCTTGATCGCCTCTACCGTCCTCCCAGGCATCTCAGAAGCAATGACTTGATTTAAGTTAATCAATTTCCCGTGTTTAAATTCCAGTTCAGCGACCCGATTCAGTTCATCATCACACCACCTAGCCCTTTTAATTCCCGCAAAACGCTCATTGTGTACGACCGGGTGCTGGTGTCGCATATGCTGTCCCAGACCCGACGCAGATGTAAACTCCCTGCCACAGCCAGCAACAATGCACTTTAACATGGGACCCTCACCCACACTGACGTTGGCTTGGGTTGTGGGTTCCGAGGAGCCCGGCGTCCCAATGAAACCAACGTCTCCCTGGACTTTTAAAACACGATGCCTTACCACATCGTTTCCCGACACAACACTTCTACCAACAACGATGCCTACCTCATCGTTTCCCATAACAACATCTCTACTGTCTACCAAACTCACATTCATTCCAGATGCATGAGCCATGGACGACTCAGCCACACCTCGCAGGCCAGAACCTTTGCAGTGCGGGAAGTGCCCAACCACCGCCGACAACTTGCCGAAGTTTTGTGAACACTTCGGTCACCGCCAAGTCACACTTCCCACTTGGTGTTTCTGAGTCATATGCTCTGCTAGGAGCTTGTATGCCCGGGACTTGTGTCCCCAAATGGTGCATACCTTACTCATGTAGTCCAGGACTCCGGATCCGGGTTCATTGCTACCTCCGGATGTTGAAAGACAGGAGCCTGGATTCTGTCGATTTGACCGGCCATTACTCTCCCCTTCGCAGCTCTCACCCCGTCTGTCCGCCTCCGAGGCTACGTGGACAGTCTTTTGCTCTTTATTTGTGCTCATACATTTCAGACAGGTGATATATAACGGGTGCACCTCCCTTACCTGGTACACCCGGGTGGTTTACTACGATTGAGGTACCACCGGACCCTAGCCGCCATCGTACCAACAGAACGCCTTTAGCAGTTGTTGCCTTTGACTGACAATACTTAGCCCTCCCTCGGCCCTGTGATTTATGCAGATCCCTCCTACATATATCGGTGAGAGTTAGGGACTCCCGCAAAGACCATCGTGAAGGTCGGAACTGCGTATTGTAACAATATCCGGGCTTCTGGAGAGACCACTTACCCCCCTGATGTGAAGGGGGCCGAGCATCATTGGCGGTACCAAATTCCGTCCAAGTACCCGGGGTCACCCCCAAAGCACGAAACGAGAAAATGGCTGTACCTGCTCCATCCATACAGATAGGCCCTATCCAAGGATAGGCCCCACCCATACACGTAGTTTATCACAGATGATGCTCTACTCCGGGACAGCCTCTCTTTTGTCATAACGATTGTGTTCACTCACCTCCTGCCAAGGTCCCGCAGTCAACCCTCACTCAACACTGTGCGATGGCCTGCAGCGAAGCCACTTGATGGACCCGCGTGGTTCCCACCGGAACCGTAGGTCATGGTCAATACAGGTCTCCTGTTAGCAATTTACACTTGTCAGTCCCGTGACAGCCAAACTGGCCCAAGTGTAATCTCCCTTCCACACTGTGATCAGATGAAGACTACGTTTTCCCAGCATCACAGACAAGAAGTATTATCATACAGATGTCCATCTGTCCTATCTCGCAATGTTAAAAAAGAGGGTCGGGTATTTGGACACCTTTTGGCTATATGTTATGACGTTTAATACATGCGAGAAGGCAGAGTTGCCATGTTAGTTTTATTTAAGTATTTTAATGGGTAAAAATTATAGCCAATTTTGGAAACTACAATTTGTCATATACGGTACACGTAAAATAAAAATAAGGCTTAAATATTAAAATTTTACGGTAAAATACTGCAAGCATACAAGAATTTAATAGTTTTATTTGTTTAATTTATTTACATCCCATGGCTCGTAAATGTATATACATGTTTTTAATTTCTTTAAAATTTTGATAAAATGGCGGCATGTTGTTTGCCAGTTTAGCTGGTATGATGGCATTTAAACTTATTTTTTGATTTTATTCGTCTGTTGACCCCAAAATACGAATTCGGCCCAGCCAAGAATTGTTATTGCTATTTTTTTTTAATCAATCTTTATATATCTCTTATCGTTAAGTTTTACAAATATTCATTAGCCCTGGAAAAAAAAACTATTGAAGTGATCACAAGGAAGCCTAGTACCTAAATTTGAGATAGCCATAAAATTTTAGTAGGGTTCTATAAATTTTTTAAACCTAAATCCTGACAGGCAGATGAAATACATTCTGTTCGATTTGTTGGCATATTAAATTAAAAAAAACAAAACAAGTCCTTTCAACTGAAAATAAAGAACAAAATCAAAAGATAAAAACAAAAATTATTACGTATATGAAAGTTCTTATGAACAGCTGTCTTCTGTAAGTATTGGTTTGCGGTTCTCACGAGGTTTATTTTTTATTTATGAAACTGCATTTTTTCTCTTCAATGTAGTGAGTAAAGTATTGAGTCACAAACAAAATCTGTATAGATTTTCACGTGGTAGGACTGTGAGATATTGACTTTTTTTTGTGAATATTGGTCTTTAATTAAAAATGAATTTCTCTCTCTCTTTGGCCCTTCCTTAACACCTGGCTCTTTACGCTAATTTTTCTTAGTACTTAAAAATAGCTTCTAATTGATCTAATTAAACGACCTTCAGTAGTTGTTCTTAAATAATTGGGACAAAAAACTTTAGCGTAAAGAGCAAGGTGTTGAGAAGGGGCAACCTCCTTCATATACGTAATAATTTTTGTTCGTTTCAAGTTTTGATGTTGCTCATTACTTTCAGTTGAAAAAACCTGTTTTTTCTTAAATTTAATTTCTGATGTTTTTTTGAATAATGCCAGGAAACCTGGCTCCACCTCCATAAACATTTATGTATATATATATATATATATATATATATATATATATATATATATATATATATATATATATATATATATATATATATATATATATATATATATATATATATATGATTCAAATTAAATGTATAACCAGTAATATACGGATCATTATAGTTTCGTGCTTGCCTTGAACCCACAAATCACTTAATTAGGCACTGGGACATAATCAGGCGATTCTGGTTTTACTACGAATCCGTTTGAAATTCATAGCGAATGACTTAAATACTACATTTAAGAACAACTCAACTCAACACCAAGCCACCTGAGGCAAACACAGCCGCCAAGTCAAGTGCCATGGCAATATAGTTCCAACCTCAGCAATTTCAGTTAATTTTCCGAAAAATTTGATGAGTAAAGTAATTAGCTTTTATTAGGAGACTTCATCTTCATATTTTTTCTACAACAGCAATGAAGGAGACAAGTTTTGAAACTAAGAATATAATGATTTAAAAATTCAGAGTGAACCTTTCCTGGTTTCAGACAAATCCATAAAAATAACTTTTACATCTTGTTAAAAAAAAAAGCTTGAAGCGTAACTGAACTTCTAACAACCCTGTTTCATACTCCCCTCATGGCCAAACTAAAACAGATTACAGGAAATAACTGATCATCCAAAAAAAATAATTTGTCTGAAAAAAGAGAGGAAAACCTATATGGACAGTCAATTAGTATAAGAAAAAGGCAATTAAAAAATAATAAAACTTCACATTTCTTTATCATTTACTAATGTAACTAAAACAGTAATATGTGCATCAAACATATCCGCTAATTTTTTTTTGCGTATCAGAACCATCTCAAAGTCCTTGATAATAAAATAAAGGGATTTATTTTAATAGAATGTGTTTTCAAGGGTCTGTTCATTGAATTATTTTCGTCTTTCGGAATTGAAACAGTTAACTACTTCTAACAGATTTAATGGAGAATATATATCCAAGGAATTCCTAACGAAGTAGAAAAAAAACTGTTCATATGTTTTATAATCTTTAAAATACGTTAACTTACTTTCTTGAAATTGGATTTACAGGCTTTAATGTAAATAATTATGACTCTAATATTTCATTTTTTTACTCTAGAAGCCAGAAGTGATAGTAATAACCAAGGAAACTTTTAGTGACTAATATTATGAAAAAAACAGCTTTTAGCAAAATAATCACTCGTCTCAAGAAAATTGTTGGCTAGAAATAAATGACATCCAGGATGCTTTTTCTCATAAGAACATACAAAGCGACAACAAAACTTTTAAGTGTACAGTCTATTCTTATCCAAAGATAATTTTGCACATTCGAAAATTTGAGTTCTCCCCTTTATTTGTATACATTCCATTTTTTTTTTGTAGTTTCAGAGTGCTAATATACATCTTACAAGGAAAAGCACCCGAAAATAATTTTTAAACGGAAAAAGGCAGACAAGTACTTCTGACCAGCTTTTTTCAGAGCCTTTACCTTAATCTTAAAATTTGAATTTATTATTTGTGTAAATAATAAGTTTGCAGTGTAAATAATATTATTTGTGTAAATAATAAATTTATCTAAATAATAAGTTTGCTAATATATCTTCCAAAGAAAAAAACTTGCACAGAACAAAACCAAAACAATCAATCACCTATAAATAAACATCAGCGAAAAGAATAATCTAGTATACAAAATAATTCTGAAAATCCTCGGTTGGGAAAAAATAATGAACAAAGGACAAGATAGTAAGAAAATGAGCCAAAAACAAAGGCTTTTCTACAACAAGAAGCAGCCAAAAATTTAGACACTTTTGAATAAATAAGCATTGACAATATTTAAATTATGAATAACTCCACTTTGTTGCCAGAGAAATTGCAGGGATAAAGATTATATTTTTTCATTAGAACATTGAAAGCAGCAACACGACTTTTGAGTATGAGTCTTTTCTTACATAAGGCCGATATTGACATTTCAAAATTTGAGCTCTTTGCTTTACCTGCATAATTATTTTTTTTGTGCTTATACATCCAACAATGAAAAACAGTCAAAACAACTTTTGAAGTGGGAAAAAATATAAAAACATATTGGTCATCTCTTACAAGCAAGCTAGAATTTAGCCGAGAATATAATTTTCAACACGACTTGGTAACAAGAAAAATTCAGCAAAGGGCAAAAGACCAAAAAAAGGACAAGAAACAGTGTTTTTTGTAACAACAAAAAACAGTAAAAAATAGACTTAGGATAACCAACCATTAATAACATTTAAACTCCAAATATCCCCATGTTATTGCTAGAAAATTTAGTTCTTGAGATGGTAAAAAATGTAAAAAAAATATTGCTCATCTCTAATTAGCAAGATAGAGTTTAGTCAATAATATAATTTTCAAAACGATGTAGTAAGAAGAAAAATTCAGCAAAGGGCAGAACACCAAGAAAAAAGAAAAGAACCAGAGATTTTGTCACAACAAAAAGCAACAAAAAATGGACTGTCAATAACATTTATGCTCCAAATATCCCCACTTCACTGCTAGAAATATTGAAAAAAACTGGCTTATGCATGTTGCAATATTGATTTTTTTTATTAAACTTTTGTCTGTTCACACTTCTTTCTTGTTGTTTTTGCTCCATTAGAGATCTATTTGTGAACTTCACTAGGTATTGAAGTCTCATAACAACATAAGTCCTACAGAATCGTTGTCGATCCTCTTCAGAACAAAATAGGGTAGAACTATCACAGTGGCTCACTATCTTTTCTCTTATATTTTTTTGATACCCAAAGGCTTTCATGCTGTTCAGAAAATGATCTTCACAGGATTTCATATAATTAAAACAAGCCTCAGTTGGAACAGTCAAACCATGGAAAGGACCAGCTGATGGATTGTCATATGCTCTATAATATATAAAAAGATCATCTGGCCCTACAAAGTTGTCATGGCTCTTAAAATTGAATTTACACTGATCACACTTATGTCTCTCCAAAAATGTTTTAACAGACCAGCCACATACATATTTAAGACCAAACTTTTCTGCTCGTTTGTCAAAATCACTTGATATTGTAAAAACCCAAGGTTTAACTGTGGCATTACACTCATTTTGCTGAATTAATGATGAAAATTGTTCAATGAACTCGTCGTTTTGAAACACAGGGTTACCATAAGAGACTTCACTAACTGATTCATTTTCTTTGTTTCTACTTTTCAGTCCTTTTAAGGCATTCATAGTATTTAAAATTACTGCATCATCAAATTCACAGTTGGCGCCTGATTTTGATGGGATTGTTATAAAGCAGCAGAATGCCTGCTTATAGTTGTTTTCAAACTCACATGCGCTAGGATTGTCATTTAGACCACCTTTTCTTCTCATAAGTCCAAAGAAGTTTTCCAAGCAATCTTGATTTAATCTTCTGGTGGCGAGCTTTTGAATTCCCAGACCCCTCATTTCAGTAAACAGTCCCTTCAGTGATGATATATTCAGCAATCACCCTTTTTACAATTTCACGCTGTTTGTAATGTCTTGTTTTCTTGTACACTTATAGATCTTCAAAGTTGACAGTTCTTTTGAAACATCGTCTAAAAAACCTCTGACCTTTTCATTCCTCTTGAAAGATGCAAAGGTTGCCTAAAACGTTTTTTATCTAACAGAGAAGACGAATTGAATAAATCAAACAGTTTGTCTATGTTCTTTATGAATTTTATTGTTCCCAGACATTCCTTACCCAGAATATTAGTGGCATATAAACAATGCATAGCACTAGCAACAGAGTGACTTAGAACCTGGGCAGCAAGACTGACATTCATTTTTTTTTATATTATTCAACAACAAATGTCCTCTATGGAGTCTAGGCATCATACGGATATTATTTTTGGAGGCATAATTGTAAGCCTGACACACATAGACATAGACATAGGTTTATTAAGATCGAACAGCGTAGCCATGGCTAATTTGTGTTGTCTTTACAACAATATGGGAAAAAATAAATACAAATAACACTATAATAACACTATAAGAACACTAACATGTGAATACAAATAACACTAAGTCTTGTTGTATGCTTCTACAAAAAAGGGGACAAACGTGTTTTTGTAGCGGTTGTATAGATCTTTGAAACTGTGATTGTTTTGTATTTGTGGCAACATCCACAAACTCAATCCTTGCGTCTGATGTATCTTCACTATAGTCTTTTGATTTCAGACTATTATAATGGTCATGTTCAAAATTGGAGGTAGTATTACAACTTTCACTGGTTGATGGCAAACTTGCATCATAATTACCCAATATTTGTTGGCTACACTTTGTTAATGGGGGCACAGTTTATCTTTTCGGTTTGCTACTCCATGGTTTGGTTTTTTTCTTTCTTGAGATTGGACCACTTTCCACTGGGTGAAGAAACAGAGTATCTCTTATCATTCCTTTGAGAATCAAGCATATTAGAAGAGCTAGTGTGCTTTGATACAACTTGATCTTGCTTATATGTTCTGGCTGAACTTTCTAAAACTGGTTTCAGGCAGTCAATGCACATCCTACATTTTTTTATGTACCGTGTCTTTGGTGACATGGCTAGTATTTCTTGATTTTGCGACAAATTTGCCCAGATATTAGACCTGAAAGGTAAAATTCCAATTTAGTAATATTTAACAACTAAATAATATATAAAATGAAATTTATCTAATCATATACAGCACAATAGCACTGTCTAAGTAAAGAGCAAGTGCAATCTGAGTTAGTGTTGTAAAATCACTGTAAAATAAAAAATTGGTATAACATGGTTACATTGGTAAAATAAGATACTCACTAGGAAATACAAGGTAAAATTGGTGTTTTAAAGTTACCCTGTACCTACAAGAACAGTGGAGCATATATTTTTAAGCATCACTTACAGCTTTTAATGGATTTTCTTTAATGATTTAAATTTTCCTGGGCTTGCCCCTTCATATACAGTTTGATAAATATAATTAACTATCTAATTTATTGCTTTGGTAATCTTGAGCCTAGGATAATACCTCAGCAATTGGACAGTCTGATTTTGAACATCCATTTTGAAAAAAAAAATTACCATTGTTTAGGAGTAAAATCATGTTAGTCATTTTTCACTACATTTAACCCGAAGACACATAACCCTATCAGCCTTGCAAATCTAAATGTCCACATTCCTTATATCATATACATGTTATTTTTCATTAAATTATAAAAGTACTGAATACAATTAAAAAAGAGGTTCATTACACTTTTATGACTTTGATTAACTAAGCACTGGATCATAAGATCAAAACATTCAGTCACTTTTCCTGACACACCAAATCAAATTTAAGGGATAGCAAATTGTCTTAAGAAGGCATGGATGAAATCAGACCTACTCATCTTAGTTTCTGCTTATTTTGAGTTTAATATGATTATTTATTTTAATTTCTATTTTGTTTTGGGTTTCATATATTTATTGATGGTGATTTGTGGTAGTTTTGAGCTTGAAAAATTATTTGACTTCATTTCTGCTCATTATTGGGTGAATGTAGCTCTTTACTTTTCTTTGAAAAACCTATTTTGTGAAAGTTTTTTATATTTAAATTAATCAACCAGTTTTTGGTAATGAACTGTAAGTAAGGAGCAACCTGGCTCAACAGTAACTGAAACTCTAAAAAACAGAATTTTGATACCAATAGATACTTCAAAAGAATCATATTTTAATGCTGATTTCAAACATATAAGTTTCATCAAGTTTAGTCCTACCCATCAAAACTTACGCACTGAAGAACTTTGCCTGATTTAAGCCTAAGACACATAACCCTAGCAGCCTTGCACATCTAAATAGCCACATTCCTTGTATCATATACATGTTATTTTTCATTTAATTATAAAAGTACTGAATACAATTAAAAAAGAGGTTCGTAACACTTTTATGACTTTGATTAACTAAGCACTGGATCATAAGAGCAAAACATTCAGTCACTTTTCCTGACACACCAAATCAAATTTAAGGGATAGCAAATTGTCTAAAGAAGGCATGGATGAAATCAGCCCTACTCATCTTAGTTTCTGCTTATTTTGAGTTTAATATGATTATTTATTTAAATTTCTATTTTGTTTTGGGTTTCATATATTTATTGATGGTGATTTGTTGTAGTTTTGAGCTTGAAAAATTATTTGACTTCATTTCTGCTCATTATTGGGTGAATGTAGCTCTTTACTTTTCTTTGAAATCCCTATTTTGCGAAAGTTTTTTTTAAATTTAAATTAATCAAACAGTTTTTGGTAATGAACTGTAAGTAAGGAGCAACCTGGCTCAATAGTAACTGAAACTCTAAAAAACAGAATTTTGATACCAATAGATACTTCAAAAGAATCATATTTTAATGCTGATTTCAAACATATAAGTTTCATCAAGTTTAGTCCTACCCATCAAAACTTATGCACTGAAGAAATTTGCCTGATTTTGAAGAAAGGGGGAAATGCCTCCTAAAAGTTATAGAACATTGATGAAAATAAAAAACATCAGATTCAGCATATCAGAGAACACTACTGAAGAGGTTTCAAGCTCATATCTGCAAAAATGTGGAATTTTGTATTTTTGCCAGATGAAAGATCATGGATGTGTGTTTTTTTCCCAGGGGTGATTGTATTGACCCAGTGGTCCTAGAATATCATGGGAGGGCTCATTCAAACAGAAATTAAAAGTTCTAGTACTCTTTTAATCTGGCCCCCAAAAAATGGAGGGCAACTAGGCCCCCTCCCACACTAACTTTTTCTGCAAAGTCACCAAATAAAAATTTTGAGATAGCCATTTTGTTCAGCATAGTCGAAAATATAATAACTATGTCTTTTAGGATGACTTAACCCCCCAAAGTACCCGGGGGGAGGGCTGAAAGTTATGAACTTTACCGTTATGAAGTTTTGGGAGAAATAATCATTATTTTCTTGCTTTTTCTCTTTTGTTTTTTTCTACTGTGAATATTGTAGGCTACAGTAACCTAGTTTTTCTGTTACAAAAGGTAGTAGTAGACATAGGCTATACTTTTTTTTTTCTAGGCTAGGCCTACTGCATAGCCCCATTTTGCTGAATGGGCTAAATATAGCTTATAGGCCAATATGTAAGTTTGCTAGTTTTGCGGGACTGCCCTTATTCTTTGCTTTGTCTGAATCAACAGTTGGCTCATAATAGGCTAACCATATAGGCTAATAGGCTGGCAATAAAGCAAAAAAAAAAAAAATGATGAGTAGCCTAGGACTAGACTAAGTTAAACCCTTAGTTATAGAAAGGGAATGAGAAAGATGTAATTATAGCAACCTATAGGAAAGTACAGACCTACTAGCTAATAGTATGAAACAATTGAAGACAAAATTAAATAGTGTTCTTCTTATTTGGCTATATGCTAGTGTTAACTTAACAAGAGACAATACAAAAGCTTATACAAATAATATACGAATAACAAAATACAAAAACCATACAAATAGTAAATCACATTTAAAATAATTTATTTGAACTTCTTCAGTAATAATAAATATTTGAATAATCCTGATTTGACTAGACAACCTTTGTTAACGTTTTTAGGAAGAAATTGAGGACAGACGAGCATAAGCACTAAAATTGTTGGTACCATAAAATTATGCCAGTTGGACGTCTGTATTACATACCTCTTGTCTGTGCCCAGCATTCAGCTCGATTGCACGCCCAATTCTGACAGTGAGCGGGTCGCAAGCGGTCACTCAATTAAGAGCAACCACCAGTGTCGCCATAGTAATCAGGTACGAGATCTCAATGTTATCCTGCCTAACGGACCATCATTGCGCTCAATCCTACGGGACTGAGAACTTAAGCCCGTAACAGAAGGAGTATCCATTCTCTCCAAAGAGGATCCATGAACAAAGAGGAAGAGAGTCATAGTTACTCCCGCCGTTTACCCGCGCTACGTTGAATTTCGTCACTTTGACATTCATAGCACTGGGCAGAAATCACATTGCGTCAACACGCGATGGCGCCTTCGCACGGCTTTGTTTTAATTAGACAGTCGGATTCCCCTGGATCGTACCAGTTCTGAGTTGGTCGTTCATTGGGCGCCGAGGCTCCGCACCAAGCCGAAGCAAGGCACTAAGAGCACTGCTTGGGCCGTCCACGAACAGCTTGAGAAGGGATCGAGCACCCTTGCGAGAACCCAAGACTAACTCGGTAGCCAGTCGCATCGTGCTCCACGCACGACACCCTCACCCTTCAGAGCCAATCCGTATCCCGACGGTCCGGATCCTATTTTCTGATGTCCCTTACATACATTCATCTATCGCCTAGAGGCTGTCCACCGTGGGAACTTGATGCGGTTATCGTCACGGTCTGGTGGGAGGAGTAGACGTGGCCCTCACCATGGTTTTCAAGGACCGACAAGAATGCACGGACGTCGCTCAAGTGAAGATTAACCCTATCTCTCCGCGGAGTAATTCCAGGGTTTGTATCTCCCTTACACAGAAAAGAAAACTCTTCCCGGCACTCCCGCCAGCTTCCCATGGCCAATTCTCGTTGCCGAGACGGATACCAGGATCCGAACGTTACCCCAACCAGGTTCCTGAATAAAAACGGGATTCCCTTTCGCCCTTGCCACGAGCCTCACGCTTTGCGATCAACACTTCGTGTCTCTCTCGTTCAACGCTCGTCTTGTGCTACCATTTCAGGTTGGGCTTAGGACCGACTGACCCATGTCCAACCACTGTTCACATGGAACCCTTCCCCACGTCAGGCCTCAAGGATCTCTCTCGAGTATTTGCTACTACCACCAAGATCTGCGCCACTGGCCACTCCAAGCAGGCTCACGCCCAAACCCTTCAACGCAACCAGTGCGACCGCCTACTCACCGGCGCGTCAGCGACGATCACCAAGGATCGACGAGCTCTGTGACCGGCGCTCCGTTACCAGCACAATGCTAAAGCGCCTCCCATTTTAAGGGCTATTTGCTTCGGCAGGTGAGTTGTTACACACTCCTAAGCGGTTTCCGACCTCCATGGCCACCGTCCTGCCGTCTGGAGCAACCAACTCCTTTCCGTGGGATCGGGAATATGCATTGGTTTGGGCGCTTTAACCGGACATTTGGTTCATCCCACAGCGCCAGTTCTGCTTACCAAAAGTGGCCCACTGGGCACTCGGATCCGAAATCCTTGCCGCCAATAAATCCACGGTCGGCAAAGCATCACAAAACGTGAACTTGGGCGACTAGGTAGATGACGGTACGTACAACAAGCAGATCCTAAGGAAAGTTTCCGTAGGATAAAAAATAAGACTTTTAGATATCACCATCTATAAATTTGTACCCGTCTGTAATACCAATATCATCGCGTTTTATAGGAGTAGTTCGCACCGCGCAAACGCTCCGCCGATCAATTTGCATGTCAGACTCACTTCGGGCCTCCATCAGGGTTTCCCCTGACTTCGACCTGGCCAGGCAGAGGTCACCATCTTTTGGGTCCCATCATGTGTGCTCTAGGTGCGTCGCATCCGCCCAGTGATCCAGGCTAACCTGTGTGTCGCCCTAGACCTAGTATACTTATAGAAATTCCTAATAGCTCTATCTTAATTAAATGAACGTCAGAACTCTTAAGTCAACTATAAATCATACTCTATAAAACTTTCTAATACGGGTAACGGTTTGAAATTAGTGGTAGACGGACCTCTACTCCTCCCAGCTCACAACGGAGACCCACACAGAGGCTCCCAGCAACAGAAGCCGTGCCGAATCTTTGCCGGGAATCCAGCGTCTTGAAACCGAAGCAACAAGAGCACTGGGTCCTTTGACACCGTTCCAGCCGCGTGCGGATTACGAATCCACCCGGGAATACACGCCGTGAGCAACGTAGATGACCAACATGACCAGAGAACAGCCGTGGCTGCCCTCAGCGATCACATCAGCACTCGCTACCCGCAACGATGATCCCAAAGATGGCTCGAACTTCGAAAGTCCTTCCATTTTAAACCCCTGGAGGATTTCACGCAATGTTTAACTCTCTCTTCAGAGTTCTTTTCAACTTTCCCTCGCGGTAACTTTAAGAAAACAAAAATTAATTAAGATTAAACTGACAATGGACATTTTTTTCTGTAAATTCATTTGAATTTTTTTATAGTAAAGTACAATTTATATTCTGGTTTTAGAAAGCATAGGGTTTAGAACCCTACTAATATTAATTTCAGCTCGTTTTGAGTTTGACTTATTTTAGTTTTTGTTTGTTTTGGATTTCATTTATTTATTGATAATTATTTGTGGTAGCTGTATACCTGATAGATTATTTGAATCTATTTTTTTCATTTTTGGTTTAATGAAGTTCTTTACTTATGTTGTGCAAACATTTTTTTTTATTAATGTATTTGAATTGGACAACTTGTTCTAACTGTTTGTCTCTGCAAGGAATTGTCAAGGGTGAGTCTGTTTTGGTAATGTATTTTGTTTTTCTATTATTTACTTTTAGGCTGAGCTGGCAGCCTCTTTTGCTCACTTAGTCTAAGAGTTTTTTAAGTCATTGCTTGCAAAATTCTAATACAGCAATCTTGTCAGTGAAATCTATATCATTCAGGTGTACTTCAGATTTCAGCTGGATGCTGTCTGTGTTGGTACCAAGGGCGCTGACAGAAAATTTTCTAGGGGAGGGGGGGGGGGGCAAATGCCAAATATCAGTGGTGGTTGGGTAACCGGGAATATATTTCAGGAATTTTGTTGTTGTTGTAGGAATAAGTTTATTTTTAGATGTTTTAGGAAAAAAGAGCAATTAAATTGCATGCAAAATGAAACAAAATACAGTAAATTTTAAACCACAAGAATTCCTGGCAAAGGGATCAATTTGTTTAATCAATATTATATTCAATTATTGTGCATTTTATCTTAAAAGAAAATCAAACTCAAACCAAAATTACAGAAAGATTGCTTTTGTAGATTATAACAGATGTAGACATGTCTTTATGCAATTTTCTACAACTTAGAATAGTTTACAGAAGGAGTAGAAATGCTCAAAAATCATCCTGCCTGCATAGATACCACATTTGGGTTTATAATGGCTATGTAAAATGTACCTCTTTTATAACAGGACAATTCTCCCCCTCAAACTTAAATCCCTTATATATTCAGACATTAAAAAAAAAATTAAAGAATAGCAAAAGAAAAACAAAATTTAAACTTACTATCCAGTTATCAAAATGACCCTCTTTCTTTTTATTGCCCTATTCAACTAAATAAAGGTCAATATATACGAAATCATATTATTGAATTAGGACTAAAGTGAATACACCATTCGATGCCTTTTTTTATGCTGATTACGAATATAATAAGCATTTCTATCAGAAATGAATTTCAGCCCCTCCCCTGTATATGCGAATTCAGGGTTAGGGTAGGGTGGGTTGGGTTAGGTATAGCCTATATAGGGGGGGGGGGTGGGGCTAAAATTCATTTCCGATAGAAATGCTTATTATATTCGTAATAAGCATAAAAAAAGGCAACAAATGGTGTATTCACTTTATTTGAAACTCAATAATATGATTTTCTATTTATATGAAGTACTTCAATGTATTTAAACATATGTGTGTAATGTATTTATCAATAAGAAAATCCTATTGTAGAGGCTGTGATGGCTTCAGTTATGTAGAAGATTAAAAGTCTCGCAGAATTTCCATCCATACAAACAATAATACTCCTTTTCATCCAGCTAAAATTCTTTTATAGTAATATTATCAAGGACTATTTATCAAAATTACTATTCATCACCAATTTTTTAAGTATATTCAAATTTTATCCAAAATTGAAAATTTAAACATAGGATGGTACTAATACACATACACTTATTGATTTACACTTTTTAAAAGCAAATTAACTAGGGATTCAAGGGACAGGTACCTCAAATTATATCTTGGCTAGTCCTGAGTATGACTTGGAAAACAAGAATACTCCTTTTCATCCTGGTTATGATCTGGAAAAGAATCAGAAATTGAATAAAAAAAAGAGCTTTTTAACTGAAAGCAAGAAACAGATTTGAAACCTATTTCAACAGATTATTCTTTATATGAAAGGGACTTTCTCCTCTTTATCTCCTTACTCTTTACTGTGAAGTTTGGCTTTTTTTTCCAAATTTTTAGGAAAATTGGAAAGATAAGATTTTTCAAAGCACTAAAAATACTTTTGTTTAATGAGCAAGGTGTTGAGAAGGGGGCAGTTCCCCAGATATACAAAGTAATTTATATTTGTTTTAAGTTTTAAACTTGCTCCTTACTTTAGTTGAAAAACTTTTTCTATTTATTTAATTACATTTCACAAAACTATAAAGTTATATGAATACAGTACTTGTGGTACCACAGAAAAAAAAAATAGTATTTCAATGTTCTCTGTTTGTATTTTGATGGGTAATCAAACAGTTTGTGGTAATTAACTGCAAATACAGAGTAACCTGGCTCAGTAGTAACTGAAACTCTAAAAAATAAATTTTGATACTGATTGATATATCAAAAGAATTGGCTTATTATGCTGATTCCAATAATATAAGTTTCATTAAGTTTATTTTACCCATCAAAGGCTACAAGCCTGAGAAAATTTGTCTGATTTTTTAAAAAAGGGGAAAGACCCCCTTGGAGTCATATAACTGTAATGAAAATTACACCATCAGATTCACCATATCAATCATTTCTACTGAAGAGGTTTTAAGCTCATATCGGAAAATAGTGGAATTTTTAATTTTTGCCAGAAGAAAGATCACAGATGCGCGTTATTTGCTGTTTTGTTTTTCCAGGGGTGATTGTATTGACCCAGTGGGCCTAGACTGTTCAGAGAGGGCTCATTCTAATGGAAAAGAAAGGTTCTAATGCCCTTTTTATGTGACCAAACTAATTGAAGGGCAACTAGGTCCCCTCCCACTCCACCTTTTTCCCAAAATCGTCCAATCAAAATTTTGAGATAGCTTTTTTCTTCTGTATAGGTGAAAGGCCCAATAGCTGTGTTTTTAGAGATAAAATGAGCCCCTACAGCCCCTGGAGACAGGTTTTTAAGTTATAAATTTATCCATTGTTTTATTTGTTATTGGGAACATGTATACATTTTTTGGGTTAGGAGGGGAGGAAGAATTTTCTGCTGGGAGGATTTTCCATGGAGAGGGAAGTTTCCAGGAGATGAACTGTTAAGGGAGAAATTTTACACTTGGTGAATTTGCCAGAATTCCCATAAAAAATTTCTTTATATGTTCTTTACCAATTACCTTTTTCTTTACCAATTCAATTTTAGGCATGGAGATGTTAAGGGTAATTTTCCAGGGTAAATTCTCGCCAAGATTGAACTGCCCAGAGAATATTTCTGTAAAGAGGAGGATTTTTTTTGCAGAGGTGGAGCCAGTTATCCTGGTATTATTTAAAAAACGATCAGAAATTAAATAGAAAAACAATTTTTATTCAACTGAAAGTAAGAAGTAACATTAAATCTTAAAATAAACAGAAATTATTACATATATGAAGGGGTTTGCCCCCTCCTCAACACCTGGATTTTTATGCTAAAGCTTAAATTTGGTCCCAGTTCTTTAAAAACAACTCCTGAAACACAAGGGTTGTTTAGTTAGAACAATATGTAACTCTTTTTTCAATGTGCCAAAAAACTGTAGCGTGGAAAGTGAGGTATTAAGGAGTGGGGCAACCCCCCTCATATACGTAATAATTTCTGTTTGTTTTAAGTTTTAATGTTAGTCCTTATTTTCAGTTGAAAAAAACTTTTTTTATTATTATTTAATGAAGCTTAGAGACAAACATTTTTTGAAAGGCAATTAAAAAAGTATGTCAATTAAAGTAAAAGTATATAAAAATGGAAAAAGTAATTAGTTAAAAAAAATTACGCAAAACAATAGCCTACTTACAAAAATTAATACATAAACTCCCAGTGTTCAGTTCTGTTGAGCAATGCCAAAGCGTTGGACAGATATTTTTTAACAATATTGACAGTTTCAAACTGGTTTATCAAACATCAAAATATCTAATACCTTTAGACTAAATTGATTATAAAAAGTACTGCATTATTAAAGCAGTTTGTTCAAATTAAAACATTAAAACTAAGATTAAGAAAATCAAATAAAAAATTTTAATTCAATATTTTTGAATACCAAAAACCAATATATATGACATCTTTATACTTCATAACTGTTGCCAGCATATTCTTACTGAAATTGCACCTCATTAAGTTGTTTTCCTTGTGTTTTCTTTAATTTTACGAACTTTCTTGTGTATTTAGAACAGTACTATTTACTAATAAAAAAAATACATATTTAGGATCACCATAAAAAGCTGATTCTTTGATCGAATGTTATCAATAGTTAGGCTCTTACACTTTTATTATAGGGTCAAAATCTATTGGAAGGCAGGGGAGGGCATGCCTCCCCCCTGCCGGTGCCCATGGCTGGCACTCTGCATTATGTACTCAATTACAATTACAAAGAGTAGCAGAAACAAGACACAGCTTTTTTTAACTCCTGACAGGATGCAGAAGAAACGGGTTTGGCCACTTCGTGTCTTTAGACAGCACTTACTGTCTTCAGAGAGAGCAATGATCAACAAAATTATCTTTTCAGGGATTCTGTTTTTCAGGAAGACCTTTCTCAGACTCTGGCAGTCCACTGAGTCAAATGCCTTTTCAAAATCAGTGCTATCATATAGGTCTTTTATTGTCACTTATCTTTTTTTTATGGGTAGCCATAAAGTAAGTATCTGGTCCACACAAGAAACAGTTTGATCTGAATCCATGTTGCTTGTCATGGAGGTGTCTGTCAAAGTATGTGCTAATTCTCTGCAGTAAAACGCGTGATGACAATTTGTTGGGTATAGAAAGCAGGCAGATTCCATGCCAGTTCCCTGAGATGGTTTGCATCCCCTTTCTTGAAGATCATCACTGGTGATTTCATACACAGCTCTTGAGTCACCTGTCTTCACTGCTTCTTCTGCTTGCACTGATTTCTGCTGAATCAAATTTCCCTGGCCATTTCTGGCACTCTTTGTCACTGCTTTATCCATGGCTCTATATTCTTTGTTTCTTTTGATCTGAGATAAGTCTTTGGGTGGTTGGGGACTTGTCTTTTGGATATGTGATGCTTTTAATGTTTTCCTTTATTCTATGTAGTACCAAGTTTATTCAGAGAGCAATTGGTCCTTTGGACTCTTAGTGCAGCCAATAGTGGCTTTTGCAGGATTGCCAAAGCAGAACTTTATGCTTTCCCAGGTTTGTTTGCTGTTACATAATCTGGTAAAAACAGTGCTTCAAATCTATTTGGTACCTCCAGCTTAAAGGCTTGCTTGAATTCTCTCTTGCATAGTTTATCTGAGTCAAAGGTCAGGTTTGAGGGAGCTTTTCAGCGCTTTTATTTCTTTTTAATTTGAAACAGATTTGCTGCCATCAGGTTGTAGTTAGAGTCAACATCAGTTTCTCTGTACCCCCTGTCAGGTACACTTCATACTACTGCTGCCAGTTTTGCATGTGTGTCCATGAACCAAACTTTTAGGATTCTTGATCATACTGGCGTTCACTGCAGTAGAGCTTGAAAGGTTTGATTAGTCATGACAAGGACAGCACTGAATTTACGTTTCTATCCAGATCCGCTATGGATAATAGCTATATTTCGACCAGTTTATTTGATCCAGAACCTAGCCACCAAACCTCTGACAAAGCCAGAAAGTCAAGGTGATTATCTTCCAGGGCTCTCAGCTGTTGCTTAGTCTTGGAAGCTTGATACATTAAGTAGGTGTTCCATAAACCAAGTCTAAGGTGTCGTTTTGTATTCATAAATCTTGTCTTTGGGTGTGCAAATAGTCATCATCAAAAGGGAGTGTGATCCGAGGCTCAATTTTGGTGTCTCAGTTGCAATATTGTGTTCTTCTGAGGCAGATCCCTGAGGTCGAGGGTGTGGGTTGCAATCCCACTACCCAACCCTTCTCATTTAACAGGTATAGGTCTATCATGCTCCCCTGACCTCTGCCAGCCATGGTTCCTTACATGGCTGGGTTGGGAAAGTAAGTGTTATGTAAGTAACTGGAAAGGAAGTTAGTGGTGTCTACAAAATATTATAGGAAATTAAATTGTTATGATTCTGAGTTTTTTTAGTTTTTTTTTTCTGAGTAGTGAAAATGATTTCTCTTTTGACATAGATTAATCAAAAAGTTTGTTTTTATCCTTAAAGGGTTTACCTTCTTAAGTTAACATGTTAGTAAATTTTGTGGACTTGATAAAATCACTAAATAGGCCAGATTTAGCTTGCATAGCTAAATCTGTTTTTTTTTTTTTTTATTATTATTTTTTTTTCTATTTTTTTTTTTTTTTTGGTTTCTTGGTTTTTTGATTTTTTAGGTGGGTTTTCTCCCGCACAAGCATTGCTTCAGGGAATTGATGATGTATATATTTTTTTTTTTTTAAATAAACCCATTGTTACTTACTTACTTAAATAGCTATTAATTTTTTAGCAATATGTTACTCTGCCTTAGAAGTCAGTGGTTAATTGAAAAACACCTCTTGTTTGTTAGTGTAGTATCCTAATTTGCTCTCCTTCATTTTACGACTATAGTGGAATGAATTTCTTGAATAAGCACACTAACATTTAAATTCCTGCGAAGTATTTCCTAATTATAGTTTTGAAGCCAGGTTAAAATTAAGAAGGAAAAGCAAAAATGGAAAAACCAGGATCATTATACGAAAATACAGTGAAGGTATGTATTTTCATGAACTTTGACATGTGATGCTTTTTAACCTACTGCCCAATATCCAACTAATTCCAGATTTTCCACAAAAATTTAAGCTGGTAATCAGACAACATTTTTATTTTATTTTTTTTTTTGTTCAATTTTCAAATGAAAAAAAAAAAAAAAAGCAAAATATCTGGGACCCTAAAATGACTGTCCCAGATTTTTTCATTCATTCAACCGTTAACCTTTTTTTTTCAAGTGGCGTGGAATCCTCACCAGTGGCCCTCCCCCAAAACAAACGACCCACTTTAAGAAAATATTTATGTCCCCCAACTTCCTTTATTTTACAAATAAATCTTAAGCAATTCTTACAATATCTGTATTTACTTCTATAATTTTAATTGTGATTTTGCATTCCTTTTTTATTAGGGGGGGGGGGGGGGGGCGGCTCAAACCAAAATTTAAAAGACTTAAAAACGCTAGGGTGATCTGGGCTGCTGGTGTCATTGGTTTATCAAAAAGACTCAGCCAAGTAGTTCTTTGTTGACTCTTTCTTATTCTTTACTAACTTTTACTGCCAAGTAGTTTTTTTTTTATTCTTTCTTATTCTTTACTAACTTTTACAGCCAAGTAGTTCTTTGTTGATTCCTTCTTATTCTTTACTAACTTTTACAAAAAGTAGGACAGAAAAACACTTGTTTAATTTAAATAAAGCAGTGGAACAAAACAAAAGATAAAAAAACCACAACAAAACTTCAAATAATAATTCGGATTTTTGATTTGTCAGCTTATGCTGACAACTTGCTTCTTATTAGCCGAACTGAGTTTGGTTTAGTGCATTCTGTCCGACCCGTTGCCGCTGCATTTGCAAGTATTGGGTTATTTTAATGTTGATTATTTGAAAAAAACTACGTTTTCTAAAGAGTTAAAGAGGCTGAGTTACAAGGTCGAACCTTAAAACGTACAGGGATTAGGAGGCACAGTTGGGGGGCTGCCGCCCCCAAACCCCCGCTTTCGCAGCCTTTAACTAAAAAAAAAGTTTTTTAAACTGAAAGTAAGGAGCGACATTAAATCTTAAAACGAACAGAAATTATTCCGTGTATGAAAGGGGATGTGCCCTCCTCAACGCCTCGCTCTTTACGCTAAAGTTTGACTTTCTCAAACTTTTTTTTTAAACAATAAAACTTTAGCGTAAAGAGCGAGGCGTTGAGGAGGGCACAGCTCCTTTCATATACGGAATAATTTCTGTTCGTTTTAAGATTTATTGTCGTTCCTTACTTTCAGTTTAAAAAACTTTTTTTATTTAAAGGCTGCGAAAGCGGGGGTTTGGGGGCGGCAGCCCCCAACTGTGCCTCCTAATCCCTGTACATTTTAAGGTTCGACCTTGTAACTCAGCCTCTTTAACTCTTTAGATAACTCTTTTCCCCTTTTTGTCAGATGCTAATTATACTTATACGGGTGAAGGCAAAGGCAAAGGTTTCAACATTAACATTCCATGGAATGAAAAGGATGGGGGAATGGGGGACGTAGAATACTTGGCAGCCTTTCACAATATTGTAATTCCCGTCGGTTGCGAATTTAATCCTGAGCTTGTACTTGTTGCATCAGGGTTGGATGCAGCAAGAGGTGACCCACTTGGCAAATGCCTAGTGAAACCTGAGGGATATGGACGGATGACACAACTTTTATCAACGCTTGCTGAGGGAAGGATGGCTGTTATATTGGAAGGAGGTTATAATCCAGAAGCCGTTAGTTACTCCATGACTATGATAGCGAAAGCTCTGTTAGGGGATCCACTGCCATCTCCAGTTGTTGACCGTGCCTTGAAGGAAACGGCAAGGCAGTCAATCTACAACACTTTGAATGCACACCAGAAATATTGGATGTCATTAAAGGTAAGTCTTGAATTTTTTACTGTTTATTATATTAGTTTTTTAATATTTATTATATAATCTTTCAGTGTTTATTGTGTTTAAAAAATGGAATGTTATAACAATACATCCAATAAATTTAATTGTCATGATAATTAAATATTTTTAAAATTTTATAAAGTTTGAAGTTGCCCATCAAAAGACATTAGTATTGTGTAATTTCCATAATTTTAGCACAGAGGGTGAAACACCCCAAAAAGGGGACTTTCTTGATAAAAATTTGCAATCAGATTCATTTTGTCAAAGAGCCCTCAACTGGAAGTAAAGCCCCTTTGTTCAAAAACACAAGGTTTTGTGTTTTTCCTGAGCAGGGGTGCAACTTCGGTTTTTTTTTCTTTTTAGGTTTGGTTTTAAGCTCAAACGGGCTTTGAATACGCTCGATAACGTTTTAAGTTGCAGTGGGGTTAAAACAAGAAAGCGGTTTATTGTAAATTCACTTAAACAAGCTTAAATTAAACCTGGTACCAATTAGCGAAACTGTTATTTCTTCCATCCGAAAGACCCCTGGTGAGTGTTGTCTGATGTAAGCTCTTTTTCAAATCAATAAAGTTTCATCTACTTTACCATTCTTTTTCAATCGTTTTCTCTTTAATCCTTAACGTGGTCAGAAAATTATTATTGTTAAATATAGTAAGGAAAATCTATTTCGAATGAATTTTTGGCGAGTTGTTTTCAACTCCAGAAAGAAACTTGTCAAAACAAAATAGACAGAAAAAAGGGATGAAAAGTGATATATATTTTTCTTTGGTTTTAAATAAATACAGTAATGCCATAATTGTCTTTCAAAGTTAGAATTTCTTTAAGGTGACCATTAGCCAGTTCAGAAACTACTATCAACTCTTAATCAGTAAGTTTTAGGGGAGGGGGGGCAAAGGGTAAACCTCTAAAAAGCTGGAGAGACTACATGTTTGTACTTGATATTTTCGAAAGGTAATGGCATAAAAGTCCATCTGTTCTTGAGTAAATTGAGAGCTAATAATTTACCATTTAAATAATTCCTTTTTTGTTAACTTAGGAAGCCTAACTTGTCAATTGGTTTTCAATTATCAAATGTGTATGTCTGCCATTAGCCTGATCTCTATAATTTCCATCCTTGCCTATATTCCAGCAGCTGACTTGAAGCAAAGAGGATTTTTCGAGATTAATTGCTTGATGACTTTCATAACAGTTATCAACAGTTTGAACGAATAGGCTTGTAGACAGGGATCCCAGTGGAGAAGGGAGGGGGATTGAGAAGTGTATGTTTGTTACCCGAACCCGTCACATTTGTTATTATTCGTTTTTTGTTCTATTCGTTATTCATTTTCTATTCGTTTTTAGTTGCCCCTTTACTAGCTATAACAATCAGACTACAACAACAATAATTAGTAATAACAATAAAATTATAGCAGTTTTTGCCAATAATCTGGAACCGATTCTTCAAACTACACAAATGTAAACGCAACCGTCGATATTGTCATGCCCAATGCCCAATGGCACCTATCATATTTTTTTTTTATTTTACAGGCGAGCGAATAAAAAGTTCTTCAGCTTTTCGTGAGAATAGCTGTTTACTGAAAGGTGTAAATAATAAAAATCTGTAGGTTTCACAATGTGCAGGCGGAAAACCTAGCTTTTTCTATGCATGGTTCATAAAATTATATTCGGTAGTCTTTGTGCTAGAGGGGCCGAACCATTATTTGTCCTAATCAAGGCAAATATGCCCTACCTCCTATGGAGTAGATAAGCCCTTTGGTTTTTTAAATGAAGATGTTTTAGTGCAGATTACACAACATTCTGGAAAATTCAAGTGGCTTTTATTTGTATCTACTACATGTCAGCTTTAAACTCTCTGACTGATTCTGGCATTAGTTCTTAGTACGTTATCATGTGTTTGTACTTGTTTTGCAAATCATTTTTTTTTTTAAATCTGTGTACCATATACTTCTTCATCTCTCTGAGTACTTGTTCAGGTTTTGTCAGCTGGTTTAGTGTCCTTACATTCCAAAATCCAAATTTTGTATTAGTTTTTGCTGTCATAAATCGTGTCCGTGGGCGTGCTGAGGTTGTCGTCAAATGGTGTAGTGGGGTATCCGAGGCTGTCATCGATGTTTCTTTTGCAATTTGGAATTTTACGGGGATAGGTCGCAAGCCCATCGCCCAACCCTCCTCATTTTACGGACTTGGGACCGTAGGATGCTTGAGATCACGTGGGTGCAATTTAGTGGAGTGCCTCCCTTAGACCATTTTCATGCGTTCGATACCTGTGAAATTTGTAAAATATATTTCTAATGTAAATTATAGAAAAATAAAATCGAATTTTTTTAGACTAATCCAAAAGCTGATGAAGTTCGATTATTGGCAGATGAGTGGCTACAAGACGGGCTTTGGGGCTGGGAGAGAAATAAAAAGATTGGCAAAAATTGTAACGTGGAATTTTTTAATTTTGGCTATATTGATCCTAGTATTGTTGGTGGCTTACTTAGCATTCTGTTTCTCTTTCTAGTTTGTTTGTCTAATGTGTACAAAGTCATCAGAAGAGGCCCCTTTAACTCCTCCATCTACGCCCATCATGTCAAAAGACGGTGATGGAGCTAAAAGATCCTTTTTTGGCTCAATGGTCAAAGGTGCAAAGTCTGCCAAAGTCTCAAAGGCAAAATCCATCGACCATCGACCAAAGGATATTGTTCCCGAAATGCGTAAGGTTAATGAAGAGGCTGCCAGTAGTAAACAGTTTGTTGAAGAAAAGACTGTCACAACAAAAGAAACGATCGACAAAACAGCTTCAGAAGCAGCAGAACGTGCTGAAAAAGCTGAGAATGAAGGAAAGGAACAAACTAGGAGTGCTAAAGCTGAAGTAGAAAACGTTGTCGAAGTGTTGAAAGAAGCAGTTGTAGATACCGCTGTGCTGTTGAAGAAATCTCCCGAAGGAAAAAACAAACAAGATGAGGATAAAACCATAGAAGTTGTCGGACAAGCTAAAGAGAAGGCTGGAAAAGCTTCTGCAGATGCAGGTCTAAAATTACAAGAAATATAAAAAGCAAAGCAAGTTGCTGCTGAAGTGACGTATTTTGCAACTGAAGCGGTTGATGAGATTGTGAAGAAGGCTGACGACAAGCTTGTTACAACAATCAGCGTCAACAATGAATTTCTAATCCCTGCCCTAGAACACAACTCTGAAGGCTTTTCCGCGACGTCACGGCAGGTAAGAAGCCTCTTGCTCTTCTCATTCTGTGCTTTTGCCTCATTAGAGATATTTAAAACATAGTAAAAACTATCATTTGAATAAATATATATGTATCGAATTTGAAGAGAAGATACATGGATGAAAAATCAGAAAAAAATAAGCTAAAAATTTGACACCGAACATCTTAAGAAGGCGCAGCTTTCTTTTTTTAGGTGTAGTTGTCTTTGGGGCATCAACACGTTTTTTTTTGTTTTTTTTTTTTTTTTTTTTTTTTTCCGATGAAAAGCATTGTCAAATCTAACCAATCAGTTTTGTGTGTTTATTTTCTTAGTACCACACTGACAAAAATGTGGCAATGCACCAGTGGCAGTGTGAATGTGTAGAGTACTTTATAATTTTCAAACAATTTAAAGAGAAATCTTCGATAATTGGAGTTCAGATATAAATAGACCTAAAATGGATTCAGGCTCCAAAATTTTTTTTATTTTGATGTCTTCGGTTCTATAAAAATATACCATGTCTGATAACTCACAAAATCTAACCCTTTTATTTAAAGAATGTTGATTCTCTTGTCTTTATTCGGTTTTGACTACTTGCTAAACATTCTCACTAACATTATTGTTTAGTTGTCTCTGTTTCATTTCAATTACCAGTACATTGACTTTGTTCGAAAAAGGAAGCTCAACAAGCTAAAATAATCAATTTCAAATGGATTATAGTCAGACGGGAGCAATTTTTTTTTGTTTCTTTTAATAGAAGGAAATCAAAAATAAGTTTATTTCCTTGTAATTCTAAGCTTGAATTTAATACAAAAGGTCAATAAAAAAGCTAAATTGCAAAAATATTAAAACTACTTTTTCAGCTATTTTATAATTCGTCTAAAAAGGCATGAGTATTCCAATCAGAAAAAGTTTCTTTAAGATTAGTTTAATATCTAATATTCATTTTAACTCTTGTTTTATTTAAATTCATACGCCCCTAAGGTTGTGCTGGAGATATTTTCCACTAGAAAAACTAAAAATAAAATATTGCACAAATTTCGCAGTTTTTGCTATTTTAGACAACTTCTCCGTTTTCGACTGACTACACATCTATGCGTCTAACCAGCGTCTGATGTTAATGCCTGATATAAACTAGTGCAGCCATGAAAGCAAAAAGGCTCCAAGGGTACCATTTTCGAGCAAAAATGCGCCGAAGGTGTTGTTTTTCTATATAAAAATGGGTTTAAAAAGTGCGCTGATTTGAAGGCAACACTGCTGTTTACGCTGACTGAGATCTATTAATTCAGTTCAATTTGGTAAAGATATGTCTGTTCTGACTTAAGGCAGGTCAGCAATATATTAAAAACACGGTAAGGAAAAATCAATGAAAATGAAAAACCCAATGATTATGTTCGCAAAATCTAGAATAAATATCATTTACAAATATTTAACAAAAAATGAGCAAAAGCTTTATTATTGGGCAAAGAGTATGAAGAATATCTTGTAAATATCCAAGAATGAATACCTTATGCTCGTTATCATTATAGCAAATATACTTTTTACCTTCCCTTCCCCTGACAGCAGGAGATATTTGTTTTAGGCCCATTAAACAGAAATATTTCTATATTTCTGAGAAGTTCCTGATTTTATATGGAACATTGCCTCTTTTTTGCCTGTTTCTTAGAAAATGTTGTATTCAAAACAACAAAATTGAAAACTGGTTTATTTGAGTAGTTTGAAAACTGGTTAACTTGTTTATTTACAAAATATTTTGTGACATCCTGTGGTGTAGCTCAATAAGGTCGGGAATTGTAGCTTTTCCTTCTTTTAGGAGAAAATAACAACAATTTCTGTAGTAAATTTATAAGAATTATTCTTTATTTTGAATTGACAAATAGTTACTACCACACATGCAGGAAACATTGGAAACTTCATAATTATGTGCTGTGATTTTAAATAGACACTGGCTCAAGTTCTTCTTTCAATTAGTGGCTAGGATCAATAGGGAGAGGCCTGTCAGGTTTATGTGTTGTACAGTATTTCTGTGATACATCTATTAATATTGTATACTTTGCTGCCTCATTTCAACATCAGAACCCAGTAACATTCCCTTGTTTTTATGTGAGAAGTTAGATGGTAATTGCATCTTTTGAGAGAGAATCCACCTTGAGTTTCATCTCTTGTCGTTCGCCTATGATAGTGATCATTTTAATTACCAATTTGCAACGTTTGTTTTGGTAGCAGCGCAAAAAGTCTTGGATTCTTTAACTATTTTGTTTTCATTAGTTTATTTCTGATAAATTGGACTGTACATTTGACGTTTATAAATATCAAATTGTCCCACAAGAATTTCATAGTTTGTGATCCTCAAGACAAACTTGTGGGGCTGTTGCTTTCAAAATATGTGTACAGGAGTTGGAGGGAAGGTTCTATGTGTGGTAGAATAAGTGGCGTTTCAAAACACATAAAATGGTAGAGAGTAGGCATCCTCTCGTCCATGGCTACGGGGAGGGGGTATCTGCAATTGAAATGGTCTGAAGCGAAAAAAAGTAAATACATTCAAAATTCCCCATACTTACTGTCTGAAACATGGTATAATCGTTGACCAAGATGTGTTTTTCAATCTCAATTTTTTCACCTTAACTCTCATTCTGATCATTTATTTGTTCATTGGTTTATTTGAGTTCAAGTAATTCGAGATATTTTGGCTTAAGAACAGAATTTTGATGTGGTGTTGGTTACTGCAGTGATTTCACAGTAGGAAAATCTTTACTAACATAGAATAATTTTAGTTTGTTGCTGTGTTCAGTGCTATCTAGTTCTACCAGCCTCTTGCTCCTTTCCTGCTCCCCATTAAATGTTGTATGAGTCACTGCCAGTTTGCTAGGTGGAACTATTTGTCATTTTAGATCTTTTTCGAAGATATTAAGCATTTAATTCGTTAAATCAGCGTATTTTTCTAGTTTTTTTTTAGGAAAATTGTACCTTTTTTCATATTTTTGCTTAAAAATCGTTCATTTGATGTAATTTCGTTTTTATAGATAGGCAATTTTATACAAGCCATCTGCTAAGACATTACACTTTTTTTGTGTCTGAATTACCGGTTGCAATTACAACCCTGTTAGGCAGGCTTAGGGAACTAATTAAAAAAGAAAAAAGAAGCACTGGCGTATTCAAGGTAATTTTACTGCAAAAATTTACATTATGTATTTTAGAATTTATTAAAATGCATTAGTTTTTCATTTTTACGTTCTTTATTTAGGACGAGAGGGATATAAAGCATACTGGGTCTAATTCTCTTTTTTTTTGTT
This sequence comes from Artemia sp. Qi Xiang Cuo, assembly GCF_049724085.1. NCBI lineage: Eukaryota > Metazoa > Arthropoda > Branchiopoda > Anostraca > Artemiidae > Artemia > Artemia sp. Qi Xiang Cuo. Next base: position 20,444,954 of record NC_142799.1, read on the forward strand.
AAAAATACAATCAGTTGCTTAGCCAGTCCCCCCTCCCTCAAATGCTCACTGCGTGGACATAGAAGTCTGGCTTGCTTAGCCAGACTTCTTAAACATAATTTGTTGATTCTCCTTCCATTGGTTTCAAATTTACTGCCGTTTTTTACGTTGTTGTCAAAACTGGCTTGTGTTAGCTGCGTTATATCGTGAAAATATTTTACTTTAAATCTTTTTTTTTCTTGTGCTCCTTGTTTGTTTATAAAAACTGCTGGATATGATCTAATTACTTAAAATTGGTTGAAAGCTTTTGTTTTTTTTATAGCTTTTTGTATGTTCTGTACAGTTTGGCTTGTTTAGATTTCTTGCTATGGCTGGAAAAAAGCTAATGACGTAAAGTATGTTTATCATATCATATTTTCTAGTGTATGATGTCATACCAATGCGACTTTTTTTTATAGGATTTAAAAAAAACTTGTTATACTAATTAAACGGCCAATGTGTTTCAGGAGTCGTTCCTAAAGAATTCGGACACAATGTCAAATTTTAGCATAAAGCGCAAGGTCTTGAGGAGGGGTAATATTTTTTATATACGTAATAATTTTGGCTCGTTTTAAGTTTTGGTATTGCTCCTTACTTTGATTTGAACAAAAATTGTTATTTTATATTTAATTTCTGGTCTTTTTAAATAATGCCGGGAGATCCAGCTTCCCTCCATAAAAATTCCTAAATGGTAAGTTTTTTCCACATAAAACACCCCCCCCCTCGGCAGAGAAATTTCCCCAGACAATTCCATTCTAGCTCAAAGTTCCATCTGGAAAGTTTCTTGCGGGCGATAGCAGGTGAAAATTTTTTCTTAGCTCACTTTCACTTGAAAAATACTTAAATTTTTATTGTTTTTTAAATCATGCGAGAAAGTCCCTCCTCTATGGAAAAGTTTTCCCGGAAAAAGCCCCACCCCCGCCCCCTAGTAGAAAGTTGCTCCCACAGAAAGTTCCCACAATTGTGGCTAGCTTGCTTTTGCCAACAAATGCTGCGTGGATTTTAGAAGGTAAAGGTAAAGAATACAGCATTGGACTTTACAGTCCCTACCGGCGGTGCTGATCTCCATTTCTTGGCCCTTCAGCCAGGAAGTGCCATGGGGGTTGGGGGCCAACCATCCTGTGCTTTCGCACACCCTTCCTTATTACCTTCCCCAGATTTCTCCAGGTACCCATTTGAAGCTGGGTCGACTCTGGCTGAGCTTACAGAGTCACGCCACTGAACCCCGTCCCAATTGGGTACACTAGGATTCGAACCCTCGTCCTCTCGGACAAAGGATCCTAAATCCAGCGCATCAATCTACTCAGCTAGGAGTGGCTTGAAGAGCCCCTTTTTCTTACTTTTTTTGCAAATACGATTGAATTAAATCTACGGTTGATGAATCTGGCAAAATTACACATCAAACAGTTCGTGGTAACGAACTGTAAGTAAGGAGCGACCCGGCTCAATGGTAACCGAAACTCTAAAAAACGGAATGTTGATACCAATAGATACCTCAAAAGAATCAGATTTTAATTCTGATTTCAAATATGTAAGTTTCATCAAGTTTAATGTTACTTGTCAAAAGTTACGCGCCTGAGAAAATTTGGCTGATTTTCGAAAAAAGGGGGAAAGACCCCCTAAAAGTTATAGAACCTTAATGAAAATTACACCATTATATTCAGCGTATCAGAGAACCCTACTGTAGAGGTTTCAAGCTCCTATCTACAAAATTGTGGAATTTTACATTTTGTGCCAGAAGAAAGATCACGGATGCTTGTGTATTTGTTTTTTTGTTTTTTTTTCCCAGGGGTGATCGTATCGACCCAGTGGTCCTAGAATATCGTGAGAGGGCTCCACCAAAGTGTAATCTATCTGGAAGATTTAATGGTCAATCTTCAATTTTAAGGAATTGAGCAAGAGTTTTTTTTTACTCATTGTTAATTCTTGAATTAAGTTTAATTTTTTCTTAGCTCACTTTCACTTGAAAAATACTTAAATTTTTATTGTTTTTAAATCATGCGAGAAAGTCCCTCCTCTATGGAAAATTTTTCCCGGAAACAGCCCCTCCCCCCCCCCCTAGTAGTAAGTTGCTCCCACAGCAAGTTCCCAATGGAAAATTTATCCCGTGGAAAAGTTCCCAATGGAGGAATTCACTCGTGGAAAATTCCCTCCCAACTGAAAGATACTCTATATACAATTCAAGCCCGGTTAAAATTTCCCGAGGACGATTCTCCTTAACATGTCCAATTGTAAAATTGAGTTGGCAATGAGAAAGTAAGAAAATTAAAAATAATTTCATATAGGACTTCTGGCAAATTCCCTGAGTGTAAAATTCCATCTGGAAAGTTCACTCCCGCGAAAGTCTCCCGAGGAAAATCCCCCTGGTGGAAATCCTCCCCCCTAAAAAAGTTTCGGTAAACTTCCCAATAACAAATGCTATACGTTAACAATTTGCAACTTCATGACTTAGAGACCTTTTCCCAGGGGCAGTGTGGGGCCATGTTATCCCCAGGGGCACAGTTACTGAGCTTCTAACTAAGCTGAACAAAATGAGTATTTCAACATTTTGAAAATTGTGATCGCTTGACTTTAAGGGGAACAGGGGGATGGGAGGGGGACTAGTTGCCCTCCAATCTTATGGTCACTTAAAAAGGCACCACCAGTGGCAGTAATTTTCAAACAATTTAAAGAAAAATCTTAGATAATTGGAGTTTTTAGATATAAATAGACCTAAAATGGATTCAGGCCTCAAATTTTTTTCATTTTTATGTCTTTGGCACAATAAAAATATGCCACGTCTGATAACTCTCAAAAATCTAACCCTTTTCTTTAAAGAATGTTGATTCTCTTGTCTTTATTCGGTTTTGACTACAATATTAATTCTTAATATGCAATCTGCTTGCATTATAAGGTTTGGAGATATACTTAACGCCGCAATAGCCTGGCGAATAACCTGATGTAATTATTGATATTCTTTCATAGGAACCAAAGAAGGAGACTTCCGCCACAGCTGCTCCTGCCAACCAAGAGGAGACTTCCGCCACAGCTGCTCGTGCCAACCAAGAGGAGACTCCCACCAATACTGATGAAAAGGAGAAAGATATACCCGAGGAGGTTTTCTTCTTTTTTTAGCCTTAAAGGCTTTGGAATGGGACACCAAAATCTTTGGACTTTTATTAGTATATATCTTTTTCATTGTTTTTACTAAAAGTTTAACCTGTTAATTTTGTTTCTATTTCATTTTATCTGTAAAGAGATTAGCAACATACTCTCAGAAATTGTTTACTTCGGTGAGATAAAAAAACAAGCGTACAGGCTAATATTTCTGAGACAAGAGCATCACATACCGGGTATAATAAACCTTTCACAGTTTTAATTTTTGAATGATATTGACAATAAATTACAAGAGGAAGAAAAAAAAATAAGGAATGGCAGTGGATTTATATAGAGGGATACAAGTAATGTCAGAGGGATTATTTATACCTAACGAATGTTTGCGCAGATTTATCTTATGACAAAGAAATAATACACCCCGGCTTAAGTAAATTTTGATGGTATTATTTGTTCTAACCTTAATGACTTCTTCTAAAAAACACAGGCCAAAAAGAGAATTAATGGAATAGACTATATATCCAGTAAAATTGACTAGTTACAAGTGAATAAGCCAATGAATTGGTAAGATTTTAATAAAGCACTTGTGATTACCATCTGGCTATATCTGAAGTACTCATCGTTTTCAAGTAGAATTAAAAATCATTCTGAAATAGATTAAGGAAATACTTGGAAACTCTAAACGATATTCGATTTTAATTCAACTGAAATTTAGTCATTGAAAGAAATTTAGTCATTTGTTTGAAGTATAGCAGCTACATTATTGAATTGCACTGTGTCCTAATCGCTAAATTTAATATTTCAAATTACAGATCAAATTGAACTATAAATTAGCATTAAATTAGCAAATTAAGATATTGTTTTCTTATTTTAGAAGCAAATATTCAACCTTTAGGTATTTTTTACTTCTCTTATCGGCTTGGTTCAAAGCAGGTAGACTAAAGGGAGATTTTAACGATAACGATAAATTTTGGAATAAAAACGTGGTTTTGCTGAATTTTAGTGTGAACAATGGTTATTTCTTGTACGCTGATCTGCTTTAAAATATCAGGCCCTATTGACACGCCATCCAAAATTTCGGAATCTCAATGAAACCAAATTACAATTCATGTTTTGTCTTTTAACAGTTTTGTTTTAGTTGTTATTAGCCTTTTTATTAATCTTTATTCCTGATTTAATTTTTGCTTTTCCTTTCATCTGGTTTTCTGGTCAATCTTAGTCAAGCCTAGCCAAAATCCTTAGTACAAGCTTACAACAAATTTATCAGTTTATAAGCTGAGCATCCTTAGTGATCCTAGTCAAGCTAGCTTAGTCAAGCCTAGTCAAGTTCCTTAGTATCAGTATACAAAAAATATCTCAATTTAAAGACTGAAAACTGACAAAGCTCAAAATTCTAAAAAATTACTAAATATTAGTGATATATTTCTTTGTATGTTTTTGTTTGTTGTTGTTATGCCTTAGTATTATATTTTACCATTTGTGAACTTTGTTATACTGGTTCGATTTCACATATGTGCCTTCTGATTTAAACCGGTATGATTGATTAGTATGCAGCATACCTTTAAAAGATAAATTTATAATTTATAAAACTTGTTTCTCACAGTCAGAGTTTTTTTTTCTTCTTTTCCGGGATTAGAATAAAGCGAATGTTTCATAAAAAAATAATTTTTTTTTGATTTGTTATTAGCCTTTTAATTTATCTTTATTCCTGTTTGTATTTTTCTTTTACTTTCATCTGGTTTTCAGGTCAAGCTTAGTAACCTTAGTCAAGCCTAATTAAAATAGTTAGTCAAGATTAGTATAAGCTTAGCAAATCCAGGTTAATATCCTTATTATCAGCTTACGAAAATTTATCAATTTAAAGGATAAAAATTAAAAAAGCTTGAAAAAAAAAAATTTAGAAAATTAAAAAATCTTATTTTTAAATTTCCCTGTATGATTTTCGATTTCTTGTTCTTGTGTCTTATTATTAAGTTTGTTGTGCTGGTTCGATAACACAGATGTACCTTTTGATATAAACCGCTGTGATTGTTAGTATGCTGCATTCCTTGAAGATAAATTTATAAATTTTATAAGGTGACTTCTCGTATTTTAATTATAACTTTTCTGAACAGTGCTATCTGATTTGTTGTATAATCGATGAGGTAATCGGTATTCAAAACTATTAAGTAGAAATGCTGAAAACGTAAATTAAGACCTAAGAAAGCAAATGACGGATTGATTGGAAAGCCAGCAATAAAGAACAAAGCCGTCGACAAAAGGGATGAAGAGGAAATAAGTTTTGCTGAAGGAAACTTACTTCTTAGCTGAAAGAAACTTTTGACAATATCCAATATTAGCCAGTAAAATAACATAAGTTTAAGTTAAGATAAAAGAATTTCAAATATGAGATAAAATTCACGAAATAAGAGTGAAAACCAAAAAGCGAACAAAACTTCTAGAAGTTCCTAGTAGTTGTATCTTGCAACTGGAATACACGAGTTGATACTGACAAGCTACGTCTAAAGAGAGAAAACATATAAAATTCTGAAGTTTAGGCTAGAAGGATTATTCAAATTTTTCTTATTTTACCTCCGTATTAAGCTTGTATGGTTAGTTGCTTCCGAAATGACAGTCTATTACCGTATGAAAAAAAAAATTATTTCCAGCAGCTGTTAATCTTCCTGTTGCAAAATTGAGATGAGAAAATAGCTTAATTGCTTAATTTTTCTCGCAAAAAAAGCTAGCACTTCCAATTCTGGGTGAAATACTTTCTTCTTCAACAGGGACTGAAGCGCTAGTATCTACAAAACTTCTGTTCCAAGTTTTCATTTGTTTTATATCTACAGTCATGCTGGAATTTGACTCACTTATTTCCGCAGTAGTTGAGTTTGCAACCTTAGAAACACAATTTATTTGTTTACAAACCCAATTTATTTATAGAGTCGATGAAGTAAACAAGGATATTTAGATTTAATGATGTAAAGTGTATTTATAAAATAATTGGCCCGGTATTTTTCACTAAGATCTTATATCTAAGATCTCACATCTTTATGCAAAGATTTCCGTTCTTTTAACCCATCTTTGTTTTAAGATCTTGCAGTTTACTGATGTTAGCAAAAAGTGTGAAAGACGCCATCTTTCTGCTATATAGAACAATGATGAGAGAACTTTGATGATATACTCTTCATTGTTCTTAAAACCGCTGATCAGAGCAGAATTATGAAATACGTTTGCAAAAGAATGCTAAAAGATGTAAGATCTTGGTGCTAAGATTTCACTTTTAAGCTTTCGTTGTCAAAAGATGTAAGATCTTAGCACAAAGATGAGTTAAAGAACGGGCCTCATATTTCCTAGTGTATGATGTCATACCAGTGCGAATCAGCCCCTGCTGCTATAAAGAAATTAATTTATGGTTAGTCGTCTTGCCATTGCGCAATTACCAATTCTCCTTCCTTGCCAATACAATTCTCTTTTGCGCATACATAGATGTAAACATACATAAAAAACATAGGAAATATTTTCTGCCAAAAGAAAAATCATAGGAAAATATATTCCTGTAATTTTTTTTTTAACGGAAACCCCCGAACCTAGCAAGAAATGCAAGCAAGAGAACTCACATTGCACGTTCAGCTTGATTCCAGTTTCCAATTTCTTTTCTAAGAGGGCTTCGTGTTCAGAGACACAGCGAAGGATGCGATTATGCTGATCTCGTCTAATTTTGAATTCAAGTGTGGAAGTTACAATCCAAGATTTGGAAGTTTCCTCCATAGTTGAGTTCATCTGGTAGCAGTGGCGGATCCAGGGCGGGGCGCGCCCCCCCCTAGTGTAGTCTAAAGTAGTGTAATTTAGTTAATTAACTCAAGTTTATGTTGATTAAACTTGCTCCTAACCCAAGTTTATCGGATCAACCTATTTTGTGCCCCCCTACATTTGTTTTTATCGAATCAACCTATTTTGCGCCCCCCTAAAAATATCCTGGATCCGCCCCTGTCTGGTAGGCATTATGAGATATTTCTTCGTCACCTAAGAAACAAAAGATGAAAAGTTTCCATCTTTATATCTTTCAAAATTCTAATTAAACTAGGATATTTCATCCAATAACATTCCCTCTTAGAAACTTGGAAATAGGTGAAATCTGTATTTGAAAGAATAAAAGCACTCAGCGTCTACGTTAACCTAAAGGAATTAATCATGATGTGATCTAATATCTGAGCTCTTTAGTCAAGTTTGTAGATAAAAAAATTATTTTGGGGTAATAGATGATTACCCCAGAATTATTTGGGGTAATATTATGTCCTACCAAGTTGTCTTACCATGGGTCATTTAATGATCAAATACTGCATTTTTATAACTCGACTGTTATGCATACAAAATTGCGGCAGTCTGTAGCCATTACAGTTTTCTTCTATACTAAATTTACCTAGGCTAGGATACCATCGACCCTTATTTGTACCGACCTGGGCATTAAAATCTCCAAATAAAAACATTGTATTTCAACCTGGGTATTAGGTGCGTTAAACCGTATGTCTATTTGTTCCTTTAGATGTAAGTAATGTCCATCTTAGTCATTAATATTCCCTTCAGTCGGTTCTGTAGGGACACATACTAATGACTGATACCGTGCCATTTTTAGTCATAAAATGAGAGACTAGCATTCTTTTACTAATACTTTTCCAACCTAAACAAGACTTCGCAGCTTCCTTAATCATCTTGAGCACTACTCCGTATCTATGTACCTCATCCTTCGTGCCTGAGTGAATTAAATAAAAAAAAAGTTGATAAAAGACTTTGAAAGGAACACGGGGATGGGAGAGGGACTAGTTGCCCTCCAATCTTTTGGTCACTTAAAAATGGCACCAAACTTGTAATTTCTGTTAGAATGGGTCCTTTTTCGATATTTTAGGGCTATCGATTCGATGTAGTGACCCTAGGGAAAAACAAACAATTGAACATGCACGACGCATCCGTGATCTTTTTCCTGGCAAAAGATACAAAATTTCGCATTTTTGCAGATGGGAGCTTGAAATATCTACACTGGGGTTATCGGATACGTTGAATTTGGTGGTGTGATTTTCATTAAGATTCCTTAACTTTTAAGGGGTGTTTCTCTCTTTTTTGAAAATTTTCTCAGGTCGTCGTTTTTGATGGGTTATACTAAACTTAATGAATCTTATATATTAATCAGCATAATAAACCAAATATTTTGGTATATTTGTTAATATCGACATTCCATGTTTTAGAGTTTCGGTTACTATTAAGCCGTGTCGATCCTTACCGCTGTATATAGATAATATAATAGTAAGATCACGGCTGATGATTTTTGGTACTTCATTCTCGGCACGTACAAACAGCTCCTCTCATTTAATCTGACATTAGCGGGTCAGTATGTATTTGTCAGTCACTGAAAAATGGTACGAATTTGCATTATTCGTAATTACGAAAGCAGAAAGAAACTTGGTGAGCCGGATTCTATATCGCCTAATTTTATGTTTCTAGTTGTTAGGGATTTCCATTAAGGAGCTTACAAACAATTGAACCAGCGAAGATGAACATACCTTTTAGGGCATTGTGAAAACTCTACATGGCATTTGTAGTTTTCGCCCCAAGCCACAAGAGCCAAAGTAAGCAATATACACTCTTCCTAGATCCCAATCTGTTCAAAGTCACCTTCCTTACACCCTCCCATGAAATTACAATTTCCCTTAAATCTTTCCTTACGACATCCTCCCACCCCAATTGGGGATAACCTGCCCAAAATTATCCAGGATAAATACGGGAGGGGGGGGAGAACTTACGCAGGGTAGGGGGCTTATCCGGAGAGGGGTTGCATTCCTGGTGGTAATTTTCGTTGTCGGGAAATTTTTCAAGGGTAAACCGAAGAATGTGGCTTTCAGTGAAAACAGCTCCACACAGTAATTTGCAAATTGAAGGGTGAGTCCCCTGTCCCTTTCTCTTAAAAAATTGTCTTTAATGGTTATTTTGTATTTTTGATAAACTTAATGGTGACCCTATCTGTTTCTTGAATATCGAGGATGCGTCTCAGTCAGATATTCAAAAATCAATGGGTTGGCTTGATAAAATGCTAATTCAAAGCACATTATCCCTTTTCGGACTTTGGCCAAGATGATCAGAAGACGCTTTAACATACCTTTTCGGGCTTGGCTGTTCATAGTAGCCATTTCTAGAAAGGCGGGAATTATCTCAACCCCAAAAAATCAAATGCTCCAGGCAATTTACCCAAAACTGCATATTATTTCTCTCTAACAAGATTAATACGATTATATACAAGTTTTGTTAAAAAACTAATATTCTTTTTAGCACAAATTTCCAGCTTTTTACATTAGAATTCAAATTATAATATTTTGTCGGCTTCTTCCTCAAGGTCATTAAATTTCAAGGTAGATTTTTCGGAAAGGTTGATTGTAGATATATTGATTTGTTGTAGATATATTGATTTATATGCACATCAGACGGAGTAAGTTTTCGTTTCTTCATGTGTTTTTTATTCAATGCGTCTCAAATAGGTCTTCTAAAGTTTCTTTCCAGAGCCTTCTTGGCTGTTCTACCTTTTCTTGGAGACTTTAATATTCTTGTTCAACTTTGTGGTGGCTTTCCGCATACTAACCTAAACCATACTGTTCATACACTGACCTACATGCTGTTCGGGTAACAAAACTATGATTACAGAAGATTGGGTAGATGTATCATGGCCGAAAGAAAAAAAAAACGAATAAAAAGGAGGCAACGTCAATTGCTTAACGCAAATATGAAAATACTATCTACACCGCATATACCACAAACAATTGTTTTACATCAAAGTTACAATAGTAAACCTAGCTCCATTTTGGCCATGGAGTTATCTTCAAATTCTTGAGTTTTCCTTCAATATAATGAATGTTAGTACCAGAAAAAAGTTTGAGTTTGTTTTTTTATACTTTCCATTAAAATATGACCATCAAATACCTCCGTGGTCGAGCCCCAATCTAAAAAAAATATTATTTTGTTTTCATAAAAATCAGTAGTACAAACGAATATTGGAAAGGGGTTATCTACTTCTAAACTATGGGTTTGGGTCTTCGGGGATCCTCAAGTAAGCCTCGAGAAATCAAGGACTTAAAAATATTGCGAGTTCTATTATCATATTATCTTCGACAACAATAAAGAAAAGAGACTACGAACTTGAAGTTTAATAAATAACAAAATAATGTGAAAATCATTATTTAGAACGCTATGCTGATTTCAAACAGGTGAAAAAATAGGAAAAGACAAATACAAGTACTTCAGCAGTGGCTGTTCTGGCCTCTCTTGCGCTCGGGGCATACTCTTGATCCCCCACCCCCCTTCCTGTCTCCCTTAATTTTCAGGCCAAATAAAAAAAAAATCATTTATTAACACAATTTTTATTTATCAACAAAATTTTGAATACAAAATATCACAAGATTTATTTAAATTAATTAAATTCGGTCAATTTACTTTTATTTTCAAAGAACGGTGATGAAGATAAAGGGAAAATGAAAATTTTGGATTCAGTTACTGGATTTGAAATTCAATTAATGGATTTGAAATTAATAGAATGAAAATTTCGAATTCTATACTTACTGGCGACTGCACCCTCTACTTCATTTTATAATAATGAAATTTCTAAATTATAAAATGATTATAACCGGTAGATTATTTATTTGGAATTTCGCACTCCTAAAATTTCTGCGCCCGGGACAAACAACCTTTCCCCCTAAAACTGCCCTTATACTTCAGCAAGAATCTGCACAAACCTGTCTACAGTGCTCAATAAAGAAAAACAACGAAAACACACTAATGCTTTGAAGTGAACTCTAAGTAGACAGAAAAAACATCGGGAAGAAAAAAAAGAGTTCACTTCAAAAGGTTAAAAGGTTAGTGTATTTTTTGTTTCTTTTTTTATGTGCTGATTACTGAGGACAGGGGCAGCAGTCAATCCCAATTTAGCAAAGCACTGGACAAGTGTTCAAGATAAAAATATAAAAGCAACTGATGCATTTTGTTCATTATTTCATTAGCCCATAGATGGTTTAGGGGGTAGTAGCCCTGCTCCTGTTTGTGATGATTTCTTTTTATTTAATTTTAATTTAAGATTTGGTTAGTAGTTCTAATATACATTAGTTTATATATTTTGCTAGCCAACTAACTTCAAAATATTCCTTTTTACAGCACAAAAACAAGAGTCTGAGAAATATGGGAATTTTTTTCCCCCAAGAAATAAGCTCTTTTGAGCAAGGGATCTGTTTGAAAATAAAATTAAAATGAGAAAGTCTGAAAAAACTAGTAAGATGTAAAACAAGCAAAAAGTCATAGCAAAATAAGAGACAAATAATGTTCCGTCGAGTTAACATGAAATGGCGATCCCGTCGAGTTAACATGGAATGGCGATTATCCTAAGTGTAGGTTAACTGGGCGATAACCACCCTCAATTTTAAAAAAATGGGGGACATGCTTACAATTAAAAACAAAACGCCCATATATTAGATTTACAAATATTATTTTTTTAGAATTCAATAAATACAGCCCTGAAGAATTTGAAAAATCGCGTTAGTTAAAACGCTAATATACTCGAAACTATAAAAAATAATGATTTTATTCAAGATATTTTTATCACAACTCTGTTTCATAACTCTGCTTTATAAAACAATAAAAAACTTTAGCGTATAGAGTGTGGCGTTGAGCAGTAAACAGCCCCTTTCATATACGGAATAGTTTCTGTTCGTTTTAAGTTTTAATGTCGTTCCTTATCTTCAGTTGAAAAAAATTGTTTTTTTTTTCATTTAATTTATGAAAGTTTATGAATTACCTAAAAGTATAGACCTGTCTTCAAATTCAGCCTTTACAGTTGGATCCAACTATTGTACACTAGTCAAACTATTATTTTCCAGTCGTTTGACAACCTGTTTACAACTGGAAACGATTTAATTGTAATACAGCTGCTAGATTATAGCCTATTTTACCAATTGTTTAACAATGTTATTGGTTTGGACAGTTGTACATATTCCTATCAAATATGTTCATTAATCCAAATGTAAAAGCTACAATTAAAAATTTCAACTCAGAACCCCCCCTCTCCAATAAAATCCTTTGTCCCAACCCCCACCAAAATCATGTGCTCCCCCCCCAAAAAAAACTTTACGGGCTACCCCGCCCCTAACGGCTAATCATTATCAATTTACAATAAAGAAGCGTAATTGTACGCTAAAAAACGAGACGTGGAGGCTTCCTTGATAGGCACAAATGAAACTCGTAATCAACGCCTCTCAATTCAAACCAACAAAAAAGTACGCTAAATGACTGTAGTTTCGCAACAGAAGAGGGTCATTTAACGTTGAGAAAGCGTAATTTCAGGGTCACAGGAATTGGCTGCAACGAATACAGTGGATCTATCCATAACGTTAGATCAGTCATAATGTACGCTAGAAGACCTTCTTCTATCCTCTGACTGAAAACGCTGAATTAGCGTCCGTAATATTTCGGTAATATTTTTTGTGAATTTCTATACACTGTCCATTAAAAGGATTTTATCCCTATTTTGAACTTTTATTTTATCGTAAATTAGTGTATGTGACATTAAAGTTTTGAAATTATGTGAAAAAGATTATTATGTCACCGAAAGGAGAAGAGGTGGGATTAAAAAAAAAAAATCTTTTTTTTCCGTGAGTCCAGAAACAATGAAAAGATAGAAAACGATAGAAATTGAAGAAGGAACTGATTTAGCTAAAACCGCATATTTAATGGGATATTTTCAATAGGTTGAAGAGAATAATATAACCGAAGATACTTTTTTCTTGTAACTCATTCCTTGCGAAGTCACATCCAGTGAAATTTTAATATAATTGACAATTTTTTTAATGAGAAAGGCATATTGTGGCGTACTACATACAGTGCAAAGTCAATGCCAGGACACAAAACTCACCTTCTAGCAATAGTTAAAATGAAAGCACCCGATATTCCCTGGACTTACTACATGCTCTACAAAGCGGCTATTATATAATATTATAAAAAACAATAAGTATTTTCAACTGAAAATAAGGAACAACACTCAAAATTAAGTCGAACAGAAATTATTACGTACCTGAGGTGGTCATCCTTTCCTCAATACCTTGCTCTTTACGCTGCAGTTACATATAAAATTATATGATGAGTCTGATATGAGTTATATTATTTACAAAGCTGTGTGACGGTATGGGAGCTAGATACACGCATCACTTTTGTGCTATATTGAATGTAAAAAAAAACAAATTTTTTTTTACTGAAAGTAAGGAGCAACATTCAAACTTAAAACGAACAGAAATTATGCCGTATATGAAAGGGGCTGTCCCCTCCTCACCTTCCCCCGGTAATAACCCCCCCGGAAATTTCCCCCGTAGGAGATCCCCCCCCCTAGGAATTTACCCCCGTAGGAGATCTCCCCTAGGAATTTACCCCCCGTAGGAGATCCCCCCGGTGATTTCCCCCCTAAGAGATGTCCCCCCCGGTGATTTCCCCCTAGGAGATGTGCCTCCCCAGAAAATTATCCCCTCCCCCTCTCGGAAATAACCGCCACTGGAGACTACCCTTGCCTTAGACTTATTTGCATCAGATGTCACCCCTAGCTCAAAAATTGTTGCAAAATTCTTCTTTTTCTCGGCACCCTAAAATATAAGAGCGAGTGGAGTACACTTTAATTGTCAAGTAAATAGTTGGTTATACACGGTAATACATACACAGTTAAAACGCTACACTTTAAAACTAATATTTCTGGCAATAAGCCTCAGGTACTCCAGTGTCCCGACGTTCCCGTAGTTTCCCATCTGTGGTAAAATTCTGGCTTTTAAATCCACATAGTTTTTCTTAATTGGTTCACTGGATTGTCCCACATTTGCCTGAATCACAACCGCCCTGTTAAGTGCTTGTTCGCGCTTGAGGATGTCCAAGAACTTCCAAAGGCTAGGGTGATGGGCCGAAACTGAAGACTTCAATCTTCTATGATAACCCTCTAAATTGTTGTTTGTCCTGGGGAGTTCATCTTTCGCTCTGTCCAACCTACTCCAGACACGGGGTGGAAAGTTGCAAGGTACTCTCCTACTTCCACGCATTCTACCGATCTTGTTATCTTCAAATTAGATGATGACAGGCCCAAACAAATTGTCAGTAAGTTTTGCTACGACAGCTGTGAATGCAGAATGTACTTCCGAAATGGGCACGAATGCAAGAGCAGCTATCATTTGAAAAGAGACTGCAAATTCATCACCGTCTCCATACCTCGTCGGGAGGCCAAGGTCTTGTACTTCCTGTAGATACTCTGGCTTATGTGGAAAAAATAGCCCTTCACTTCAAATGGCTGGAAAGCATTTCCTGAAGGAATTCTGCACGCCCAACTAAAATCAGACAATACAGATGTTGAACCTACATTCGGCAAATGAGACTTTAGTTCGGTAAGGACTTTCGTATATGTGTCCTCTGACTTGTTAGGCAGTAGTGCGTCAATGCATGGAATCACCCGATCCTCGTAGAGGCAGTGCACAACGTAAAGCTAGTAGAACAACTCGGGCAGGGTCTTGAACGTTCTGTCGACGAACCAGTGAGAAGACGAATCGAGGAGCTAAACTGATGCGTCCGTAAACATTAGGATTCTGTTTGAATCTCCAATAACGCTGTCGTAAATTAGCACGGACCTTGTGGAGCAAGGAGGGTCGGAATCCCCTACGGGGGGAAATTTCCTGGGGGGATCTCCTACGGGGGGAAATTTCTGGGGGGAGGGGAAATTACCGGGGGGGGGGGGAATCTCCGGGGGAGAATTTTCTCGGCGGGAAATCTCCTAGACCCTAAAACTACACTGAACAAAATGGCTATCTCAAAATTTTGATTGGATATGTTTGGGGAAGTGATTGACAGGGGGGAAGGGGAGCTGGTTGCCCTCCATGAGCTCTTTTGAAGTTCCTATGACATTTTTCTGTAAGAAGTGCCCTGGCTTAAAAAGAACAATATATTGTGCCTACATCGCTCTTTACTTAGGCAGTGTTATAGCGCTGCCTATGATATTTTTTCTTGAGATTTCAATTATACAGCACTGAAATTGCTGATTAGACCAGGTAAGCCCCCCCCCTAAAATTCAGTCTATGGGAGCCCCTGCCCCCTGGGCATAACTTACCACCCTTGCCCCTAATCTCTAGGGTTTGTTTCAACCCCAAAAGCCTTGTTATATGATATTTTGACTATTTTGAATAGAATGGGTATCTCAGAATTTCTATTACACACATTTGACTATATCAAAATTTTGATTGGAAGTGTTTGGGGAAATGATAGGCGTGGAGGGAGGCATTTGCCCTCTGATCGCTTTCTATCTGGAAATCAACTACGCTGAACAAAATGGCTATCTCAAAATTTTGATTGGAATGTTTTTGGGGGAATGATGGGCGTGGGGGGGGGCTAGTTGCCCTCCAATCATTTTCGACTATTAAAAAGGGCACTATTCCTTTAATTTCCAGTCGAATGAGCCTGTTTTGCAGTTTCTACGACAACGCCTTCTATAAAAATCTTATATGCCCCCAGGGCATAACTTAAAACCCTTGCTCTGAGGGTTGTGGGGGAGTGTCCCCCTCAAAAATATATTTTCTATCTGGAGATCAACTACGCTGAACAAAATGACTATCTGAAAGTTTTGATTGGATGTGTTTGGGGAAATGATGGGCGTGGGGGGGGGGGGGACTAGTGTCACTCCAATCACTTTCGACTAATAAAAAGGGCACTAGCTCTTTAATTTCCATTCGAATGAGCCTGTTTTGAAGTTTCTACGACAACGCCTTCTAGAAAAACCTTATATGCCCCCAGGGCATAACTTAAAACCCTTGCCCTGAGGGTTGTGGTGGAGTACCCTCCTCAAAATATATTTTCTATCTGGAAATCAACTACGTTGAACAAAATGGCTATCTCAAATTTTGATTGGATGTGTTTGGGGGAATGATGGGAGTGGGGGGGGGGAGTTGCCCTTTAATCATTTTTGACTATTAAAAAGGGTACTAGCCCTTTAATTTCCAATCGATTGAGCCTTTTTTGAATTTTCTACAACAACGCCTTCTATTAGAACCTTATATAACCCCAGGGCATAAGTTAAAACCCTTGCCCTGAGGGCTGTAGGTGAGTGTCCTCCTCAAAAATATATTTTCTATCTGGAAATCAACTACGCTGAACAAAATGGCTATCTGAAAATTTTGATTGGATGTGTTTGGGGGAATGATGGGGGGGCGTGGGGGGGGGGGGGAGGTGAGCCAGTTACACACCAATCACTTTCGACTATTAAAAAGGGCACTATCTCTTTAATTTCCAATCGAATGATCCTGTTTTGAAGTTTCTACGACAACGCCTTCTATAAAAACCTTATATGCCCCCAGGGCATAGCTTAAAACCCTTGTCCTGAGGGTTGTGGGGGAGTATCCTCCTCAAAAATAGTTTTCTATCGGGAAATCAACTACGCTGAACAAAATGGCTATCTCAAAATTTTGATTGGATGTGTTTGGGGGAATGATGGGCTGGGGGAGGAGGGAGATTTGCCCTCCAAATACTTTCGACTATTAAAAAGGGCACGAGAACAATCGATTTCCAATCGAATGAGCCTGTTTTGAAGTTTCTACGACAGCGCCTTCTATAAAAACCTTATATGCCCCCAGGGCATAACTTAAAACCATTGCGCTGAGGGTTATGGGGGCGTGTCATCATCAAAAATATATTTTATATATGGAAATCAACTAAGCTGAACAAAATGGCTATCCTAAAATTTTTATTGGATGTGTTTTGGGGAATAATGGGAGTGGGGGGGGGGGCTATGTGCCATCCCAGAAATGTGGACTACTAAAAAGGGCACTAGCCGTGTTAGGTTATAATCAAATGAGCCTTTTTTGAAATTTCTACGATAGTTTATTCTACATGAACCTTTATTGCACCTAGGTAATAACTTTATCCAAGTGCGTGGTGTGGTGCTTGTGATAGAATAAAACTAAAACATATTTTCTATGTGGATATAACACCTGAGTATAAAAATGGATCTCTCCCAAGTGTTATGGGTTTCGTTTGGGGGAATGTGGGGCAGGAGGGGGGAGGGGCCAAGTTGCACTCCAATAACTTTCGACTATTAAATAGGGCACTAGCCCTTTAATTTCCAATCAATTGAGCCTTTTTTGAAGTTTCTACGACAACCCCTTCTATAAAAACCTTATATACCCCCAAGGCATAACTTAAAACCTTTGCCTTGAGGATTGTGGGGGAGTGTCCTCCTCAAAAATATATTTTCTATCTGGAAATCAACTATGCTGAACAAAATGGCTATCTCAAAATTTTGATTGGATGTGTTTGGGGAATTGTGGGCGTGGGGGGGGGGCTAGTTGCCCTCCAATCATTTTCGACTATTAAAAAGGGCACTAGAACTCTCAATTTCCAATCAAATGATCCCCCTTTGAAGTTTCTACGACAACCCCTTCCATATGAAGAGCCTCTGGGAAAAAAAAATAAATAATAAATACTAAAACATTGGAGCCGTATGGCCTTTACTATAGGCAACGCTACAGCGTTGCCTCTGATGACACAAAATTATTTGAACTGCTTTATGGGTTTCACATTCCTCTCTCGTTTTTCTATTTCGGCCCTTAAAGTTGACGTCTTTCAAACTTTTTGATAACATCAGTGAGCTGTAAGGTCTTAAAATAAATATGAGTTGAAAAAAACGATAATCTTTTCAGAAAGATGAAAGATCTTAGACATAGAGTATGGGAAACTATATAGTAACTATATAGAAACTATATAGTTTCCCATACTCATTGATCTTAAATGTAAGATCTTAAGGGCTGGGCACACGTTGCTGATTTCGAGAACTGATTTCTAAATCAGCGCCGGTTTTAAAAGAAATCGGCGTCGATTTGAGCTTGAAAAATCTTCTAGTTTTTTGCGCCGATTTACAAAATCAGTGCCGATTTTCATCATGATCATCATGAGAAAAAATAAAGATACAAATAAATAGTCAGCCAGAGATGTTTGTGGTGAAACACCCCGCTATTGAGCTGAGAAATAAACTGAGAACTAAGTTGAGATGAATCATGCAACTATTAATAAACTTCAGTTGACTATTTGTGTCCATGATTTTTTGTTTGAAAATCTCGTGCAACAAATTTCTCTTTCAACAAATTTTTCTTACCGCTATCGTTTATGAAGGTCTAAATTGGGTCAAAGCTTCCCAAATTTTCGTTGATAATTTTCCCAAATTTCGTTGATTATTTTCCCAAATTTTTCACATGTTTGTAAAAAATTTGGGAAAATAATCGACGAAATTTGGGAAAATTATCAACTAAAATTTGGGAAAAATTATCAGTGAAAAATGGGAACAGTAGTCCAAATCGGGTCAAAACGTTATACAGTTCCGTGTTGACATACCTTTCAAGCATTGTGAAGTGCACAAAACCCATCTCCGTTTCGACTCGATTTAGACCTTCATAATCATTTGTCCACTGATACTGAAATCGGTTCCCGAAGTCAGCTACGTGTGCCTAGCACTAAAAAACGGCCCTATAGATTCAGGTGGTGTTATTTGAAAGAAGAACAAAACTTTAATCGTCTAATTTCATCGTTTTCAGCACCAAATTCCGAAACTTTTGGCTTATTGGTTGGAAAGTTAAGTCTCATAAATAAAATATTTATTGGTGATGTATGTTAAGTATAAGTCGTTCTGGTTCTATAGAAATCAGTGTCTTATCTAAATTTCGTCTTGTTAAAGTTCTACTTTTGGCTATTTTGGAAAGGAGATAGGCCTAGATTAGGAAAATGAAACTTCCATGGATGTTTCTACAGGCTAAAGTATGTCCTGGGAAGGTATTTGAAGTACCTACCTCCACTCCTCACTCTAGAGGGTCCTGAAATTTGCCCACATGACAGGTAGGCCTATACCTATTGAAATTTTGACAAAACAACATTTTGCCCTAATTTTCAGTTATCAGTTTCTTTTTCTCTGGCTTTAGTTCTGGGAATGCGATCCTGTCATTTGTGAAGAATTTTAAGCCATTTTAATGTTTTTTTTCAAAATTTAGGAAATATAGGCTATTTGCATATCTTTAAAGCATTATAAATTGGGATTGAAAAAAGTTGTGAAGCTGAAAACAATTTGGTCAATATCTACCAAATCATATTATTGAGTTAGGAATAAAGTGAATACACCATTTGATGCTTTTTTTATGCTGATTACAAATATAATAAGCATTTCTATCGGAAATGAATTTCAGCCCCCCCCCTATGTAGGCTATACCTAACCTAACCTAACCCTGAATTGGTATATTTAGAGGGGGGGGACTGAAAATCTATATCATTCAGGTGTACTTCAGATTTCAGCTGGATGCTGTCTGTGTTGGTACCAAGGGCGCTGACAGAAAATTTTCTAGGGGAGGGGGGGGGGGCAAATGCCAAAAGATCAGGGGTGGTTGGGTAACAGGGAATATATTTCAGGAATTTTGTTGTTGTTGTAGGAATAAGTTTATTTTTTGATGTTTTAGGAAAAAAAAAGCAATTAAATGTCATGCAAAATGAAACAAAATACAGTAAATTTTAAACCACAAGAATTCCTGGCAAAGGGATCAATTTGTTTAATCAATAATATATTTAATTATTTTGTATTTAATCTTAAAAGAAAATGAAACTCAAACCAAAATTACAGAAAGATTGCTTTTGTAGATTATAACAGATGTAGACATGTCTTTATGCAATTTTCTACACCTTAGAATAGTTTACAGAAGGAGTAGAAATGCTCAAAAATCATCCTGCCTGCATAGATACCACATTTGGGTTTATAATGGCTATGTAAAATGTACCTCTTTTATAACAGGACAATTCTCCCCCTCGAACTTAAATCCCTTAAATTTTCAAACATTAAAAAAATAAATAGAATAGCAAAAGAAAAACAAAATTTAAACTTACTATCCAGTTATCAAAATGACCCTCTTTCTTTTTATTGCCCTATTCAACTAAATACAATGTAAAGATTCAAAAAAATTTGTCACAAGAGAATCTTATCAAACAGTTTATGATAAAAAAAACTGGAAGTAAAAAGTGACTTGGACCAATATTCACCTAAACTAAAAATGGAATTCTCATGACAATTATTAGACTGGCAGTATTGGCTTTTGGTGCTGATTCTAAATATATAAAATTCTTCCAGTTTATTGTTACCCACCCAAAACCAAAAATCTGAGAAAATTTGCCTTTTTTTTTAAAAAAGGGGACCCCCCCCCACAAAAAAAGCAAGAGATCTTATTAAAAATCTCTTTCTTAGATACACTATATCAAAGAACCCTACCCTGGAGGTTTCAAGCTCCAATCTTGAAAATGTAGAATTTTGTATTTGTTTTTTTTTTCCTGTGGATGATTGTATCAAACCAAACGTCCAAGATAATTGGGAGGGAGCTCATTGAAATGTAAATTTAAAGCTTTATTTTTAAGTGACTGTACAGATTGGACCAGGGGAAAGTCTTGTTTTCTTGCTATTTTAGGGCACAAGACTACAAATTTACCCCAAAGAGGATGAATTTGCCTTCATTTTAAAACTCTGTGAAGCTAATTGATTTAAAAGTATGAATAACTATATTTTAGACTTTCCAGTTGTAAAAGAAGTAATGCCACAGGGCAGGAGTACTAGATTCAACCAAGTCGATTTGCTTTATTTGTAATGAAATTAGTCTACATTTGGCAATCTGTATTTACATATCAGCTATAACAAGGGGGAGGGGGAGTCATTGTTTAGATGGGGCAGGTTGGATTTCTAAAAAAGTATATTATAATGGAAAGTGCTTACTCTTCATGAGGCTAGATAAATGTTGAAAGAGGTGGGGGGGGGGGGAGTAGGAATTAAATAAATTGTTTCTCTATGCAGCTAAAATGTGACATTCCCATTTCTACCAGCACAGAGGTGAAAAAGGCAAGGCAGGTCACCATCAGCCCTGCCAGGAATTTTTTTTGGGGTGGCAAATACTGCAAGGACCTTAGTTTTCAGCACTTTTAAAATGGTGTTATTTTCTTTTTCTATTTATATGAAGTATCTCAATGTATTTAAACATATGTGTGTAATGTATTTATCAATAAGAAAATCCTATTGTAGAGGTTGTGATGGCTTCAGTTATGTAGAAGATCAAGTCTCACAGAATTTCCATCCATCCAAACAATAATACTCCTTTTCATCCAGCCAAAATTCTTTTATAGTAATATTATCAAGGACTATTTATCAAAATTACTATTCATCACCAATTTTTTAAGTATATTCAAATTTTATCCAAAATTGAAAATTTAAACATAGGATGGTACTAATACACATACACTTATTGATTAACACTTTTTAAAAGCAAATTAACTAGGGATTCAAGGGACAGGTACCTCAAATTATATCTTGGCTAGACCTGAGTATGACTTGGAAAACAAGAATACTCCTTTTCATCCTGGTTATGATTTGGAAAAGAATCAGAAATTACAGAGTATACAGAGAACCTGTACAGAATATACAGAGTATACAGAATATACAGAGTAACCTGGCTCAGTAGTAACTGAAACTCTAAAAAATAAATTTTGATACTGATTGATATATCAAAAGAATTGGCTTATTATGCTGATTCCAATAATATAAGTTTCATTAAGTTTATTTTACCCATCAAAGACTACAAGCCTGAGAAAATTTGTCTGATTTTTTAAAAAAGGGGAAAGACCCCCTTGGAGTCATATAACTGTAATGAAAATTACACCATCAGATTCACCATATCAATCATTTCTACTGAAGAGGTTTTAAGCTCATATCAGAAAATAGTGGAATTTTTAATTTTTGCCAGAAGAAAGATCACAGATGCGTGTTATTTGCTGTTTTGTTTTTCCAGGGGTGATTGTATTGACCCAGTGGGCCTAGACTGTTGAGAGAGGGCTCATTCTAATGGAAAAGAAAGGTTCTAGTGCCCTTTATATGTGACCAAACTAATTGAAGGGCAACTAGGCCCCCTCCCACACCACCTTTTTCCAAAAATCGTCCTATGAAAATTTTGAGATAGCTTTTTTCTTCAGCATAGTTGAAAGGCACAGTAGCTATGTCTTTAGAGATAAAATGACCCCCTACAGCCCCTGGTGAAAGGTTTTTAAGTGATAAATTTACCCAGTGTTTTATTTGTTATTGGGAATATGCATACATTTTTTGGGTTGGGAGGGGAGGAAGAAATTTCTGCTGGAAGGATTTTCTATGGAGAGGGAAGTTTCCAGGGGATGAACTGTTAAAGGAGAAATTTTACACTTGGTGAATTTGCCAGAATTCCCATAAAAAATTTCTTTATATGTTCTTTACCAATTACCTTTTTCTTTACCAATTCAATTTTAGGCATGGAGATGTTAAGGGTAATTGTCCAGGGTAAATTCTCGCCAGGATTGAACTGCCCAGAGAATATTTCTGTAAAGAGGAGGATTTTTTTTGCAGAGGTGGAGCCAGTTATCCTGGCATTATTTAAAAAACGATCAGAAATTAAATAGAAAAACAATTTTTATTCAACTGAAAGTAAGGATCAGCATTTAAACTCAAAACAAACAGAAATTATGACATATATGAGGGGGTTTGCCCCCTCCTCAACACCTTGATCTTTACGCTAAAGTTTGAATTTGGTCCCAGTTCTTTAAAAACAACTCCTGAAACACAAGGGTTGTTTAGTTAGAACAATATGTAACTTTATTTTCAATGTGCCAAAAAACTGTAGCGTGGAGAGTGAGGTATTAAGGAGTGGGGCACCCCCCCTCATATACGTAATAATTTCTGTTTGTTTTAAGTTTTAATGTTACTCCTTAATTTCAGTTGAAAAAAACTTTTTTTATTATTTAATGAAGCTTAGAGACAAACATTTTTTGAAAGGCAATTTAAAAAGTATGTCAATTAAAGTAAAAGTATATAAAAATGGAAAAAGTAATTAGTTAAAAAAATTACGCAAAACAATAGCCTACTTACAAAAACTAAGACATAAACTTCCAGTGTTCAGTTCTGTTGAGCAATGCCAAAGCGTTGGACAGATATTTTTTAACAATATTGACAGTTTCAAACTTGTTTATCAAACATCAAAATATCTAATACCTTTAGACTAAATTGATTATAAAAAGTACTGCATTATCAAAGTAGTTTGTTCAAATTAAAACATTAAAACTAAGATTAAGGAAATCAAATAAAAAATTTTAATTCAATATTTTTGAATACCTAAAACCAATATATATGACACCTTTATACTTCATAACTGTTGCCAGCATATTCTTACTGAAATTGCCCCTCATTAAGTTATTCTTCTTATGTTTTCTATAATTATACGCTCTTCCGTGCGCTACAATTGAGCCACTACATAGAAATAAACAAATGCACATCCAGTATCACCATAAAAAGTTAATTATGTAATTGAGTGTCGTCCGCAGTAAGGCCGTTATACTTTTATTATATGGTAAAGATATGTTGGCAGGCAGTGGAGGGCATGCCTCCCCCCCTGCCAGTGCCCATGGCTGGTACTCTGCATTATGTACTCAATTACAATTACAAAGAGTAGCAGAAACAAGACACAGCTTTTTTTTAACTCCTGACAGGATGCAGAAGAAATGGGTTTGGCCACTTCGTGTCTTTAGACAGCACTCACTGTCTTCAGAGACAGTAATGATCAACAAAATTATCTTTTCAGGGATTCTGTTTTACAGTAGGATCTTTCACAGACTCTGGCAGTTCACTGAGTCAAATGTCTTTTCAAAATCAATGAATATCATACAGATCTTTTATTGTCACTTATCTTTCTTTTATGGGTAGCCATAAAGTCAATATCAGGTCCACACAAGAAACAGTTTGATCTGAATCCATGTTTCTTGTCATGGAGGTGTTTGTCAAAGTATGTGCTGATTCTCTGCAGTAAAACGCGTGATGACAATTTGTTGGGTATAGAAAGCAGGCAGATTCCATGCCAGTTCCCTGAGATGGTTTGCATCCCCTTTCTTGAAGATCATCACTG
The DNA here is from genome assembly GCF_049724085.1 of Artemia sp. Qi Xiang Cuo. NCBI lineage: Eukaryota > Metazoa > Arthropoda > Branchiopoda > Anostraca > Artemiidae > Artemia > Artemia sp. Qi Xiang Cuo. The sequence goes on from NC_142799.1 coordinate 20,469,073, forward strand.
GTGATTTCATACACAGCTCTTGAGTCACCTGTCTTCACTGCTTCTTCTGCTTGCACTGATTTCTGCTGAATCAAATTTCCCTGGCCATTTCTGGCACTCTTTGTCACTGCTTTATCCATGGCTCTATATTCTTTGTTTCTTTTGATCTGAGATAAGTCTTTGGGTGGTTGGGGACTTGTCTTTTGGATATGTGATGCTTTTAATGTTTTCCTTTATTCTATGTAGTACCAAGTTTATTCAGACAGCAATTGGTCCTTTGAACTCTTAGTGCAGCCAATAGTGGCTTTTGCAAGATTGCCAAAGCAGAACTTTATGCTTTCCCAGGTTTGTTTGCTGTCACATAATCTGGTAAAAACAGTGCTTCAAATCTATTTGGTACCTCCAGCTTAAAGGCTTGCTTGAATTCTCTCATGCATAGTTTATCTGAGTCAAAGGTCAGGTTTGAGGGAGCTTTTCAGCGCTTTTATTTCTTTTTAATTTGAAACAGATTTGCTGCCATCAGGTTGTAGTCAGAGTCAACATCAGTTTCTCTGTACCCCCTGTCAGGTACACTTCATCTCTACTTCTAAGTGGAGATATACTACTGCTGCCAGTTTTGCATGTGTGTCCATGAACCAAACTTTTAGGATTCTTGATCATACTGGCGTTCACTGCAGTAGAGCTTGAAAGGTTTGATTAGTCATGACAAGGACAACACTGAATTTACGTTTCTATCCAGATCCGCTATGGATAATAGCTATATTTCGTCCAGTTTATTTGATCCAGAACCTAGCCACCAAACCTCTGACAAAGCCAGAAAGTCAAGGTGATTATCTTCCAGGGCTCTCAGCTGTTGCTTAGTCTTGGAAGCTTGAGACATTATGTAGGTGTTCCATAAACCAAATCTAAGGTGTTGTTTTGTATTCATAAATCTTGTCTTTGGGTGTGCAAATAGTCATCATCAAAAGGGAGTGTGATCCAAGGCTCAATTTTGGTGTCTCAGTTGCAATATTGTGTTCTTCTGAGGCAGATCCCTGAGGTCAAGGGTGTGGGTTGCAAGCCCACTACCCAACCCTTCTCATTTAACAGGTATAGGTCTATCATGCTCCCATGACCTCTGCCAGCCATGGTTCCTTACATGGCTATCATGACCTCTGCCAGCCATGGTTCCTTACATGGCTGGGTTGGGAAAGTAAGTGTTATGTAAGTAACTGGAAAGGAAGTTAGTGGTGTCTACAAAATATTATAGGAAAGTAAATTGTTATGATTCTGAGTTTTCTTTTCTGAGTAGTGAAAATGATTTCTCTTTTGACATAGCTTAATCAAAAAGTTTGTTTTTATCCTTAAAGGGTTTACCTTCTTAAGGTAACATGTTAGTAAATTTTGTGGACTTGATAAAATCACTAAATAGGCCAGATTTAGCTTGCATAGCTATTAATTTTGTAGCAATATGTTACTCTGCTTTAGAAGTCAGTGGTTAATTGAAAAACACCTCTTGTTTGTTAGTTTAGTATCCTAATTTGCTCTCCTTCATTTTAGGACTATAGTGGAATGAATTTTCTGAATAAGCACACTAACATTTAAATTCCTGTGAAGTATTTCCTAATTATAGTTTTGAAGCCAGGTTAAAATTAAGAAGGAAAAGCAAAAATGGACAAACCTGGATCATTATACGAAAATACAGTGAAGGTATGTATTTTCATGAACTTTGACATGTGATGCTTTTTAACCTACTGCCCAATATCCAACTAATTCCAGATTTTCCACAAAAATTGAAGCTGGGAATCAGACATCATTTTTATTTGATTTTTGTTTTGTTCAATTTTCAAATGAAAATACAAAAAAAAAAAAAATCAAAATATCTGGGACCCTAACATGACTGTCCCAGATATTTTCATTCATTCAACCTTGAACCTTTTTGTTTCAAGTGGCGTGGAATCCTCACCAGTGGCCCTCCCCCAAAACAAACGACCCACTTTAAGAAAATATTTATGTCCCCCAACTTCCTTTATTTTACAAATAAATCTTAAGCAATTCTTACAATATCTGTATTTACTTCTATAATTTTAATTGTGACTTTGCATTCCTTTTTTATTAGGGGGGGGGGGCTGCTCAGACCAAAAATTAAAATACTTCAAAACGCTAGGGTGATCTGGGCTGCTGGTGTCATTGGTTTATCAAAAAGACTCAGCCAAGTAGTTCTTTGTTGACTCTTTCTTATTCTTTACTAACTTTTACTGCCAAGTAGTTCTTTGTTGATCCTTTCTTATTCTTTACTAACTTTTACAGCCAAGTAGTTCTTTGTTGATTCCTTCTTATTCTTTACTAACTTTTACAAAAAGTAGGACAGAAAAACACTTGTTTAATTTAAATAAAGCAGTGGAACAAAACAAAAGATAAAAAAACCACAACAAAACTTCAAATAATAATTCGGATTTTTGATTTATTTAATGTTTTGTTGTTGTTTTGCTATCTTTTGTTTTGTTGCATTTAAATTAAACCTGTTTTTTCTCTCTTAATTCTTGTAAACGGAAAAGCAGTGTGGTCTAAGGAATTATTTGCTACTTTTTGTTAATTCTGTGCAAATATACTAAAGAGTGATATTCATGAGTTGACTACCACCTTTGCTTTCAGTTGATATTAGCAATTAATGAAATGCTGCCAGACCAATGTCGCCAATTCTAGAAAATGTTTGGGGGAATGTATTTTTCAAATACATTTATGCTTTTTGTGGGGTCAGATATATATATTTTTTTCATTTTTAGTTGTTTCTGTAAAATCTGATTTTTGATTTGTGGTATGTATAAAGACATGAGAAATACCTTTTTGATTTGTCAATATTATGTAGAGAGAAATAAAGTTGCATTATGCCTAATAGCTGTTTGCCTTGTCTATGGATTTATTATGTAATCATATGCTAGATATTATATAAATAAAATATAGCAACATGCTAGTAGTCATCTACCATGTTTGATGTTGGATGTTTTGTTTCTTTTTTTTTTTTTCATGAAAATACCAAAACCAATTACAGGTTATTTTTTAATGAAAATAAAAAAATTCAAAATTTAAAGGGGGAAATAAGAGAGGGGGGCAAATTTACCCTCCCTCTCACTGGGGTAAGTCGATATTCATGAGCTGGAGTGAATTAGTCAGAAGGAACACAAATCTAGGCGTCTTGTGAAAAGTGCTTCTAGCTGGTGGTTTTTGTGCCAAGTTTAAATTATTGCCCTCATGGCTTTAGATTGATCTAAGAATTTCACTGCTTTCTTGATTTTGGATATCAATATTTCCATAAAAACAAAGAGTGAGACAAATCTCAAGATGAAGGAAACACACAGGACTACAGCCAGTAGGAAAAGAAAACCTTTTTTTTTATCTTTAAGAAAATATGTTTTAAAGCAATGGCTTAATTTTCCGATATAGGGATCACTGTGGAAGTAACCATGTTGGTCGTTGGTGACCAACTACTAAAAATAGGAGACATCCTAGCAACGTAGATGGTTTGCTTGACTTGTAATCCTATGTCCTTCAGGGCGGATGTTCAAATCCTGGTGTCACCAATCCTTTGGCTTAGAGTTTTGGTGACTGTGTGACCGTGAAAACTCAGTGCTCTGAGTCTGGTTTGAATAAATTCATATGAAATGTCAGAAGTTGACAAGTAAAAATAAATCACTAACGTGGCAACCCTGGAGTCAACACTGTAGTGGTTATAAAAATGTGCCAATAGCTTCTATTTATTACTATTCAACCGATGAGACAAATGTGGACTAGTGCGAAATTAATTCCTTTCCAAAATTAATGCCAGTAAGTACTTAAGGACTAATTACTATTTATATTTTGCAGGACGAGAATGACGTTATCCAAAACTTGTTATCACCTAATGACAGACAAGAGTTGCACGTACTTAACGCGAAAGAATGCAAAACCCCCAATGCTCGTCAATCACCAAGCAACACAACGAAAAGGGCCACAAACTCTTCGAAAACTGATCCCCCTAATACCCCAGTGAAGAAAGTGCCGTCTTCTGCTGGAAGCGATTTTAGTTCTACTTGTGTACAATCACCAGGACCCACAAATGGTACTTTTTTTAAAATATTTCTTCGATAATAACCCCTTTATTTGGATAAAAGCAAATGAAATTCTTTAGAAAATGAGCCATTTTGCAGGGGTATTGATGCACAAAAAAAGAAAAAAAATGTGTTCATTTTCTTCCACTGTCACCCAAAGGGAAGACAGGATCATGTAATTATGTGTTACGTCAGTGAGCAATTTTATGTTAATTATGTTCACATAAAATGTTTCCATGATCCAGTTTTTATTCTCAAATTTATTTTATCTCAATCTTTCTCTTATGAGGAAGATTATCCCACTCAAGAAAGTGGGATTGAACCACATTTTCCCCATAGCACACTGTTTGAGATATGGTCAGTCAGTTGGGTACCCAATACAACCCTTTGGCTATTTCTCTGGAAAGCATATAGCAAATCTTCCTCCTTTTTGGGATTGTCCTTGCTTCAGAACCATTAAAATCATAGTTGCCATTCCAAAATCACCTTTGAATAACCTTTTCTCACTTGACAGCTTTTTAAGCATTTTAAGTTTTTTGTAACTATGGGTTGGAGTTTGTTCTTCACTAGGCTGCAGCTATTGCTTCAATCATGGTTGGTGAAAATTTGGTTTTAATTTCCCCTAATTACAAAATAAACATTAAAATGGTTGACCTAATTCTGTTCTGGAAATATGTCACCAGTATTAGAATGCCAGCAAGATGAAGTAAATTTTATTCGTTTATTCCACATTTTTATCTTTAAATATCCTAATTAAAAAATTTGAAAAACCTAGAATACACCGATTTTTGTCGCTTTTCCGAAGAACAAGAAGGGAAACAAAAAAATTGCACAAGAGGGCAGCTTTTTAATTGACAAGCTGAAAACCAACATTATCATGATGACTAGATAATATTTTAGTGAACTAAAGGGTAAAAGTGAGATATAGCTATTATTTCATTTAAAGTACGTATGACATCACAATAACAAATTTTTTTTTCCGATCTTAGTTGTAATATCCATTCCTGAAAATCGCGATTTTCTAAAATTTGTTCTATGGTTGTTTCAAAACTGAAAATTTTAGGACAGAACCAAATTTTCGTCAGTATTGCCCCGTGATTCAACCGTGAAGATAAATAAGCAAAACTAAGCAGTTCATTTTGGAGGAGGATACGGGCAGCCTCGTCACTGTAAGGCTCAGAAAATTTGAAAATGCTTTTAATGTACAATTGCTTAGGATTAAATCCTAAACTCCTCTGTAAGCGATAATTAATTTCTTTTTTGTTTTTATTTGGGACTAGTGACTGTATACTTTCTTTACCTTCCTCTACATTTGAAGTGCCTGAAAAGCAAGTATGCCGTAGCTTAGGGTGTGCTAAAACAGAAACAAATCCAAAATCATAGATGGCTCTAGTGGTTATTCTTTTTGGCACTAGTGCCCGTTTCTAATCTTTTGATTTTCAAGCCAAAGCTGTTGAGAAGAAAATGTTGCTTTGAAGCTCAGATTTTCAGAATGTGTCACTTGGTGAGGAAAAAACAATTAAAATATTGCAAGACATTTTTGGACATCAAGAGGCAAATACTTGATGCCAAACGAAATGTTTGCAGCTTCTGTAACTGTCATTGGCATATGCATTTTCCTTTGAGATCCTTGACCCTATGTATAGGTCTTCCTAACCTGGAATCCTAAACGGACTACTTTCGTGTTCCAACTGCTCTTTTTCACTGATTTTTCACTTTTTACAACCGTAAAGCAATTAAAAAAAAATCATGTAAAAAAAATATTTAATTGAAAAAATTAAAATGTGGAATATTCTCTTTTTTGTCTTGTATAAACTTGAGGCTGACATTTGGTTGGCAAAACTTCCATGGAGGAGGGAACTTGAAAGAATCGACCTAAGTTTTATCCAATGACCAGTTTGGACAGAGTGCTGAAAAACCTTGCCACAATGCAATCCCGATTTTATTCCGCTGCCTTCTGCTCCTATGACAAAGAGTGAAAATTGGGTGCCGCTCCCCATAGGCTTGAATCCTGGTATAATTTGACAGTGGCTTTGGCTATTCACTCGCGTATGGGGACAACTTGTGCTTGTTTTCTGGTACGATCATTAGAAGTGTATGGGTACAAGCCAAGAGCCATTCTGAGTGCCATGTTCTGGATTGTTTTCAGTTAGGACAATTTTTTTTATTGGTATGGCCATAAGCAACAATCTCGTACTCCATTTTAGCCTTATATATTGTTTGTAAAAAAATTCCAAACAGTTGGTGAGTTTCCCCGATTTGTAGAAGCAAGTATATTTAGAATTATCATCCTTTTCAGGCACACCTCTTTCGTCACCTCTACTTGTTTATTCCAAGTCCAATCCCATTAATCTGCATTCTTTGACTAAATCAAGTCTCTCTCCTCCAATACTTGTTTGAGCCTGGTAGCTCTGGTTTGAGCAAGATAACTCTGGAATCTGGTAATATGCACAAAGACAATATAACAAACAATGGTTTTATTGAGTACTTATTTATATTCTCCGAGTATATATTCACTACAAGCCCAATCTTGGACTGGTTGTTTTGACCTCTCACTCTGGACCCAAATAAGGATGATCAAAAGGACATTGATGTTCAATATTTCCTATTTTGCGGACTGGACCTCCCTTAAAAGGATCTAGTTGCGAAGATGGAATTTTGGCCATGGCTCTACCCTTTTTTTCTTGGTTTGTGAAATAACAGGTTCCTTAAATAAGTTCCTTTTTTATCATTTAGATTTTGACCTCTAAGACGATAGCTTCTCGAAAAGTGTCTTTCGCTACTTTGAGGCCGGGTTATGAAATTGCAATTTCCTACTTAAAAGATGCAGCTTTTGTCAATTTTTAGGGGAAACCTTTTTTTCTTAATTTTGTAATATGTCACACTCGGCTGGAAAGAGGAGGAAAAGAAGCGGGCTAAGTGGCAATCCTTGCGGTAAACCCTAATGGGGCCTACGAGTAGAGAATGCAGCTTCATTGATCTTAACTTTGAATGTTCTCTTATTAAGGAAATCAGAGATGAGATAGATGAATTTAATCTGAAGAAGCTTCTTCTCTTTTTTTGTCAAAAGCGGACTCGAAGTCTACAAGTGCTGCTACGAAGACCTTCTTTGGACTTTTAGCATTGTTTATAGCGTCCTCCAGCATGAGTATACAATCACTTGCGTTGAAGCCTTCCATAAAATTTCACTGCTGTTTTGGAAAGAGGCCATTATGTTCGCAAAACCATTCAAGTCTTCTTTATCATCTTTTCCAAAATTTGCCCAGGACAGGTAAAAGTGGTATAGACCTGTAAGAAGATCTTGAAATAGCATTCATTCAGTGAACAACGAATAACTTCTCTGGATTTTAAATAAAAGCTGTTTAGCAAGTTTTTATGAACTTATTTTATAATCAGTCAACTAATGAAGGTCGCTTATAGCGGTATTAAGTGAAACTTGTCTGACTAGTTTTTAGCAAGAAACTAGACATTAGTAGATGCTTTGTTTTACTGATAAACTTATTACTCTTTTGGATTAACGAATTTGTACGGAAAATGGACTTTGATTTTGGACCATCGGACTGTTTAGTGTATTCCCCTGTTCTGACCTTTCTTCAGTATAATTTGGAAAGAGGAGCAGAAGATGCAGTTATTTTGAAATCAGTTGTAGACTTTTTTGAGCTGATCGATATTGCGAAAGGGAAGAAATTGCTGTGGGAAAAGCTGTTGGTTTCGGAGGCTTGTCCTAAACGTACTGGACCAAATGCTCCAATGAACCACCTGAAGGACATGCTAGAACTGATTCAGAGAATAAAAACTGGGTCTAATCCTATCTTGCTCGTTTTCGTGATACGTACCCCCACAGAGCTTCCATCTTTACCTGCAGGAGCCTATTCTAGATTCACGGCAAAAATTAATGCTCTTCAACAGACTTTGCTGCAAATTAGAGACAAGGTGACTGTTTATGATCTACATTTCCCTGGTTTACCAAGGGACGATGGTGCTCCTATTCCAGTTGAAACGAATAAAGCGACAATTGTTATCACGAAGACATCGCGTGATCTTGACAATCCGTCGAAACGAAAAGCTGTAACTGATAAAATTGCCGGACATGAATGTGTTGAGAATATTCGGGCCTCGGGGGACAGAATAATAGTGAATATTGACAGCATCATATTAAGTGGCTTTTGCGATTCAGCCTGTTTGATCTTGCGCGGATCGGATGTGAAGGTTGTGGAAAAGAAGTTTTACGGAATCGCGAAAGGGATTGGCGACTTGTTTTGGGGTTATTGAAGCCACCCGGATTGGCAATTCATGGTGTGTCAAGATTGCTTTTAGGGATCAAGGATCTCTTATTTTGGCTCTTAGATTGGGACTGAAAGTTGAATATGAATTGTGTCAGCCCTGTCTTTGAATTTAAGAAAATCCCAAGATGCTGTAGAAAATGCCAGTCTCCTGAGCATCTAATTGCTAACTGTCCCAGTACCTCCCATAAATGTTCCAGATGCTCCGGTCCTCATGAGTACTGCAAGGAAACCCATTTTACAAATCCCATAAAATGTGCAAACTGTGGAGGTGATCATGTAGTATTTAGTTTTCGCTGTCCCCGTCTCCAAGCTCTTGTTAAGATCGTTACTGGGCGCCTTTATAAATGAACTGTCGCAAAATCTCTGTATGTTCGTTTAACATTAACGGGACTAAAGATAAAGTGCCAAGCCTGGAAGAAAAGTAGAGCCGTCTTGATGTCCTTTTCCTGCAGGAATATTTGCTTCCTGCCTGTAGCGTGAACTTTTTGCGAAGGAATCGTGATCACATTGTGTTCAATCCCAACGCTAGACGGACTCGGGGTAGGCTTTCTGGTGGTCTCGCGTGTTATATCAGACGGACTCTTGTAGATTTATCCCCGGTGTGCTAACACTCATCTGAGCACTTTCTAGCTGTAAGACTTGGTGACACTGTCCTAATAAATGCTTACCTGCCGCATGATAAAAAGTTGGTACAGTCGTTCTCGAGCTTTGCCAAGTCTTGTGATAAGCCACAAGACCTAATTAGTGGCATCGAATCTCTTGGCTACTCATGGCTACTTGCCGGTGATCTGAATTGCGACATTCACTTACCATCCAGTCGTTCTGAGAACCTGCTAAATGCTCTACCAGCTGCGCATAGGATTATAAATAAAGATTGCAGCTTCTCATATATTCATAATAGTGGTGCAGTTTCTGATTTAGACCATTGTGTGTTCGCCCCTTCTTCTTCGTCTGATGCTCATGTCGACGATGAGGAGAGAGACTATGACCACACCTCCCTATTATTTTTGATCTATCTATTAGCTCTACAATCAGCTTCAGTGCTCCTCCTAAGCCTCAAAAATGGACTTGCAAACGTGATTGGGGTAATGCAAATTGGCCACTCAATCTTTCGACTCTCGCTTTGCTGCTATCCAATATATCTGTGCCTTTTCATCTTCTTGGTGCCTTTCCATCTTCTTGGTGCCGGTTATTTTGTCAGTGATGTCCGTGGTGAGTTAAATGCTTACTATGGAAATATCACCTCTTCAATTAAACAAGCTGAAGCAATAGCTGTTCCGTTTATTCGCGTCCAACTTAACACCCGCAAGACTTTTTGGAAGTGTGATCCGGAACCTAAGAAAGTTAAGAACTAAGCCAAGTTTTGGTTAAAGTTGTGGATTGCTTGCGATAGACCTTCTAGATGGTAAATTTTTAGCATCAAGCAGAAAACAAAATCAGCTTATAATTGTCATCTTTGTGCAGTTCGGTTTTCGGGCGCTGAATTCCCGTCTAATGGTAAACAGTAGAAAAGTGTGCTGAATGCGTCAAAACTCGAAGATTCTTTCTCCAGTGATATTATTCCAAGATTGTCGTGGATTAATCACTATACACGCTTCTTTTCCGGGATTAATTATGCTGTTCAAAGCCGTTTTTCTGCTTTACTGGCAAAGGTTCTTCCTATTAGGGTGAGCCAAAGACATATTCTTCCTGTTGAAAAATCCAATATTGTGAAATCTCTTTGACGGTTGTAGTCAAAGGCTTGTGACCTTGATTGCATTTGTGCGGCTCGTCTTGATCCGCGTTCCACTGAACTTGTATCGCATCTCCAGTTGTTATTTCAAATATGCCTTTCTAGGTATATTGTCCCTGATTCATTTTTATGTGGAAGCGTTACTTCTATACTAAAAAAAGGAAAAGATCTACATTTATGCAATTCGTATAGGTCGATTACTGTCGTCTGTACTCTAGGTAGATTATTTGATTATGTATTGCTTCCACACATTGATGAATTTGCAAATTATTAGGCTAAACAGTTTGGATTCAGGTCAGGTTTGAGTGGTCAACATGCTCGCCATGTTTTAGTACAGCTTATTATGGAAGCCACTTGAAATAGTTATAGTCTTCATTTTTGTACCCTTGATATATCTAAAGCATTCGATAGTATTTGCCATGCCCAAGCTTTCTATGCTCTTAGTCAACTCGGTGTGAATGCGTCTGTGATTCTTGTTCTAAAGTTTTGGTATTCAAATTCATATCTAAGATTAAAGTCAGGAAGTGGGGATTCTTTTGGACATATACCAGTTAAGTGTGGAGTTAGGCAGGGGGGAGTTCTCTCTCCCCATATCTTTATTGCTTCTATTGAACATGTTTTGTCTGATATACGTAGTTCTTGCCTTACGGGATTCACAGACGTATCATACTTAGCTTATGCTGATGACTTGCTTCTTATTAGCCGAACTGAGTTTGGTTTAGCGCGTTCTGTCCGATCCGTTGCCGCTGCATTTGCAAGTATTGGGGTATTCCTTAATGTTGATAAATGTGAATATTTTATTTTTAATGGGATTAGTTCGTCTCATCCTTTGAATTGCTGCTCTGTTTCTATAACTCAAGTAACCTCCTTTTGATGGCTCGGGATCTCTGTCTGCAATTCATTAAATTGGTTTCAGACAACTTGTGATGTTAAAAATAAGCTTATACTGGGATGTTCTAAAATTGTTGGAAATTGTGGACATTTCCGGCGACAAGCGCTAGCAAAGCTGTACTCGAGTTTTTGCGACCATTCCATGTTATTTTGCTCTGGTGTATATATGCTTCTGAACGAAGGTGACGTAAAAAGGGCCAAGACGGATTACTATTGTTATTGCAAGTTTTTACTTTATTTACCGCGATCATTCTGGAACTGGAGGTTAATGAGTCAGTATCAGGCAACAGATGTTGTTCTTTCCGTGGAAAAAATTAAGTTCGAAATTAATTGATGATGCACCAATCCGTCTTGGTCCTAACCATCGTCTTATCCGCCTGTTTAGCTAATTTGTTGTTTCTTTTTTGCTTATTCGTAGTTTTTGTTTTCTTTCCTGGTACTTCACTTTTTTCCCTTCTGTAAGTGGTAAGAAATGTATTATTATTATTCGTTTGTTTAACTGAATGTTCTTTTTATTTGTTTATTTACTTTAAATGCTGTGTGGTTATTTTTCTTCTTTTTTCTCTTTACTCCACTTTTTATCACATTGTTTGTGCAGTGGGTTATAAATAAATTATTATTATTTTTATTATTAGATAGCCTTTCTGGTGGTAATTATTATCTTCTTCCAAATTTTGGAAAATGTACACCATACTTTGTTTGTTTTTTTAGATTAGCGTAGTGTAACCTGGTTGGAAGATCTAGGAATAGAATCTAAAGTAGCATTTTTTAGGACACGTGTTAGGATTTCGGCTTTTTGATCTACCTCCGGAGCTTGAAGAACCGCTTCATAATTTGTATTGCATAAGATATGTTTGAACGTTTGCCAGTCAGCTTTCTTGCAATTAAATCTAAAGGTAGATGGCACAGTTTCACAGGTCGTGTCATTTATTGCGGTCAGAATTGCAGAGTGGTCTGTCTGTAGATGTTGTACACGTGAAAGAAGGTAGATGTTACAGGTGAAAGAAGACGTGCTGGTCCTATCTGTAGGCCAATTGTTGAGAAGCTTTCGTTCCTTATATTGTAATAAGTGTTTAGACCAAGCGGTGTAAGGCCTGAAGCATCTGGGACCTCTAGAATTGCTTTTTCAATACAGTTTCCTGCAGTGTTTGACTGATTTACATCTTCCTACTGGGGACTATGGGCATTAAAACACCACACATAATTGTTTTTTGTCCAGTTAGCTGTTCGCGTAAAACATCAAAAAAAGGATTTCTTCCATTGGGATTATAAATGGAACATATTTTAAGGTTGTCACCATTTTTTAGGTGAAGAATGACCCCAACCACATCTACATCGTGATTATATGGTTAAATTGACAGTGCAGAATGAGATAGATTATTTTTAACAGTAAAGCGACACCTCCACACTTTCGGTCGGAAGACCTACCTCTTCTATGTATTTTAAAACCAGGAACGATAGGCTTTTTTAAGCTCATGTAGATTAGTTTCTTGTAGGCATACAATGTCGCCATTATTTTTGCTTAGCCAATTTGTTTAATCTAGAAACTTAGTTGAGTTAAGGAAATCGCATTCCATGGATGATTTTCAATGTTTTAAGGCCCATTATTTCCTTCTAGATTTGCCATATCAATTGTAT